>NC_133361.1:86737136-86762466 GCF_049309525.1 Garra rufa
AAGAAGAAACTGAGGAACAAACAAAGATGGTGTTTATTAAAGAGGAGAGTGAAGAAACATTTAAAGTCAAACATGAAGATACTGAGGAACAAACAGGTTAGTTTTTATTCTCAGAGCTGAACTTATTACAGAAATTAATGATATTTATGAATAATGTCACATGAATGTAGTAAATGTTTTGAAATTTTACAGAAGTGTTGAGATCACATACCAATGCTGCCTTCGAGTGCAGCGGAGAAGACCTTGCTTTTGACCCATGCATTTAAAATATATTTTTTTTTTCTGTAATATTACACCTAGTATCTGCTTCTAATATTAAAAGCATTTATTTCTAGCACTTTGGCTAATTATGCAAAATTACTAAGAATTTATTTTGCACAAAGCTAACCTTGACATGTGAGTAATCACATTTGCCTTCTGCATGCTGTCTACATTTGTTTATTTAAAGTATTTGGTAAGCAAATAAACAAGTACACACTTAGGCCGCGATCACACCGAACGCGTTTTAGCAGTTGGAGGCGCCTCTTTTGAATGGTTTTCTGTTGGCAGTCAGCGTTCTCCGCGCTGCTTATGCGCACTGGGCGCCTCGCGTTTTCGCCGCCTGCTGCGCCTCGCGTTTTTGCAGGAGCACTCTGAGCGCCTGAAGTTGAAAAAAAATCAACTCTGAGCGGAAAAACGCCCAACGTCATTCGCGTTCTTTTCCATTGTCCAATCGAATGAATAGAGAGGCGGGCCTTCTGTTCTGGTGACGAAAGTTTACCGTTGCTTAAAAAGTCCGGAGACTGCAGAAAAGGAGGAGAAACCTTTGTGGTCTATCGTGGGTAACCCGGAGCTGTATTATTTAGGGTTTCTGCTAATATGACAGTTTACTTAACAGCAAAAAAACTAAGATTTTAGAGCGCTCGCGCTATAATCCTTTGATTTGACTGACAGGACAGCTGTTTTGGTCATTGCTTAGCAACATAAAAAAAACACAGCACACTGCTCTTTTTTAAAAGTCACCAAAAAAAGGCAGTGCTGTGCGCCTCGCGTTTTTAGAACGAAAAGACGCGTTCGGTGTGATCGGGGCCTTAGGCAACACCTAAATGAATTAACAATTAAAAACAGCCTTTTTGTTTTACCTTTTTCTCTATCCACACTGAAATGTCAGAAAACATTACATTTTAAATTTTAAAAGCGTACATATGGAACAGATGATACTATTTTCATGCAATTCTTCTAGGAAGATCATTTCATTTACCAAAATCTTTTCCTTTTTTTTGCAAAGCTAGACAATGTAGGACATACAGAAAAACAGTACAAAACAGGAGAAAACAGTGCTGTAAATATAAAGCAAGTCTGACAATAAAACAAACCTAAAATGAGCCTAAATCACTCCTTTGTTGCCTTGATGCGGTGTAGTTGTCCAGTCCCCTTAGCAGAAAAACACTCCCAAAGCATGTTTCCACCTCCATGTTTAACTCCAAGGGTGATCAGGGATGCCGGAGAAAATCAGGTTATCACACATACTACAGGGGTCCGTTCTTTGTACCTCGCTAACTAAGTTAGCTGGATTTGATTGTTGACGATTTTGCGTGATCTTGGATCGTTCGGTTCTTTGACGCTCATCCTGGACTTGCTGTCATAGCAACAGATCAGTAAGCGTAAACCTGCTCAGAAGCAGGCTTACTTTATTTAAACAGGATTAGATCCCGGCCACTCAATTTTTCACTGACCAATCAAAGAGTTGCAGATCAATGTTTCTACTATCGATACGTAGCCCCTTTTAAGCCACCCTTTGATCTCAAATAACTCCATCCAGCTATACTGATCATCAACAACAGGTGCGTTCGGAGAACCGGAATAGCGAGCTCATAGTTAGCGCGATGATTTGATCTTAGATGTGTCATTTGATCTTGGATGTAGTAAGCGATGTATGAAGAACGGACCCCTGGGGTGCAAATGTTGGCTTGACTTCCAAAGCTTTAAAAAGTGTAGACCTCCATCTTGTCTTCATTATGCCAAAAGCCCTTTCAATTATGCTGCGTCCCCTTGAGTGGTAGTAATTGAACCGCCTCTGGATTTGTCCATTCACTGGCTCTTTGTAGGGTGTAAACAAGCAGACTGGGTTGTCTAAGTAAGGGATAATGTACAGGCAGCCGGTAGTTATCGCAGAAATAAGCCCCGACAGTGTGATCAGGACCCGTCGCGAAGCGGAGGTAAGACAATTTAAATAGATTAAAGTCGAAATTTTCCATTGTTAAGTGTGGTTGTCCAGTGTTTGTCACAAGATGGCGCCAAACGGTAATATTTGTTGGCACGGAGGCATTTTAAACATACAAGTAGTACCGGCTATGCGTTATTACTTTGGAGCGGTGATTATTTGAAAAGAACGAACCTGCAAATGTCTCAACTGACCAATCAGAATCAAGCATTCCAGAGAGCCGTGTAATAAATATGGATAGCCTCCATCACCCAGTATAATGTAACCTGTAGGGGGATACCGTTGTGCCCTATAAAATGAACTGTTTTTCAGTACGCGTGTGTCATGAACTGACCCTGGATAGCCAACAAATATATCTAGGAACAGTCCACAGGAATCACATATTGCTTGCATGCTCATGGAATAAAAGCCCTTGTAGTTTAAATGGCCGTAGGGGTTTGATCCTGATGTGCTTCAGGGATGCAAACGGCGCGCCTTTTGGCGGATGCCGCCTTTTTCATGGCTGTGTGGGGGACATGTGTGAATCGTGCAGATCCAATGAGTTTTTCTTGTTGGGGGGGGGTTGGAGTGTTTTTGCACTAATTAGTTTGTCCACTAGGCGGCAACACTGCCCCTGGTCAGCCAAAAAAGAAAAGCAAGAGAGCCAAGAACAACAACAATCTAACGGAGACCGCAACATCAATAGACGGCAGATTTATCAAGCGCTTGTAGGGCTCCGGACTGCGACCAAATGGTCGCATTTTTTTCTGCCGGTTTCGGCGAAATTTTGTGAGCTGTCGCACAGGCGAGACCACCGCGTTATTCAACTTTTAAGCGCTGCTATTACTGTTTCATATGAGAAACATAGAACGGCAAACGAAACGAACAAGAAACCGAAGCGCGCCACGTTTGAGCTGCGCAGCGCGGACCGTTTATCAGCTAGGACCGCAACACAAACACGCTTGTCCGAGCTCAGAACAGCCTTTACTCGAGAACCAAAGTTGATTTTGCGACACTGCACAGTGCTGCGAGATCCAGTGAAAAGTGTTTGAATTCGCCCAGAATGAATTAAGGTTGCTGCAAGATCTAGGGAGAATCATTCAAATTCTGCTCAGAATTCTGTTATAAACAGCGCTGATGTAGGCTATGTCAGACAACCAGACGTAACACCAACTGAAGCATAGTCGAATGGTATTACTGTATTCATTTCAGGGTTTGTACAACCTTTTGAGAGACAAATTTAAGCACTTTTAAATGACTTTCAAGCTTTTTGCACAACCATTTTCAGCACTTTAAAGCTCTTATGATCCAATTTGAATGTTATTTTGATGGCCAAAATATACTTTGTCGTAAACAAACACTTATGTCAAATTAAAATACATAAAATCACGATTATAACCAGTATATGGCAGTAATAATCTGTATAGTTTATGTATATACAATTTATAGTTTATGTGAAGATCGTTTTAAAATTACCTAAATTAAAAGTTTTTATATATTTCAGAGCCTATTAAATGTTGAAAATATTGGCTTTCAATTATACTGTAATGTTGAAATGGACATAATTAATATGTAAAACTGAGAGAAAATTCATTTAATAGAGACACCAGTAGCAGTACTGATATCAATACTTCATTAATAATAGGCTACTTGGTAAAAAGATGACATTAAACACATATTTAAAATATACTTCATGTTGTTTCTACCTGAATTTGGAGGTTCAGTGTGAAATTTTGACAATATAAATATATAAATATGCGATTAATCATGATTAATTACAGAAAAATGTGTGATTTTTTTATTTTTATTGATTGAAAGACAGCACTAATGTTAACCTTTTGTAGATGCTGGTGTTGTTAATATTAGTTAATTTTAGTGAATATGCATTTCAATGTAATTGTATAGGCCTCCCTAGAAAGAGATCAGGACGGCCCCCACCCCCTTGGCCCCCTTCAAATTTTCAGTTCGATAATCCGGCCCTCAAATGAATCTAATTGAATAGCCCTGGTATAGGGTATCCAGAAGTCCTTATTATAGATGTCAGGTCGCTTTATGCTACACTGAGACTAAAATATGCAACTTTTCATTTGCAGAATGAGAGAAATTGATGAGAGCCAAGCACTTACAGTGCAGAAAGTGGATGAGGGCTGTACAATTTTTGATGTTACAGAATCTGTGTATTTTCATATAAAGAACTTTGTATGTGTATAGGGTGAGCCCTGGATGGCAGAGGTTGGTGGCAATGTAATTATATGATATTTGCTGTGGGGGCACGGGCTTCGATAATCTCACTTCTTTTTGACCATACCTCTGTTTGCATCCCTGTTGCTTGCAATCTAGCCTAGAATCTAGACGCACCCCTAGCGACAGCAAATTACATTTGCTTCCAACGGCAGTCTAGTAGCTCTCCGTTCACTTGAGATTTCCAAAAATCCAAAATCGATGCGTGAGAGAGAGAGAGCGATGGCTGCTGCTAGCGAACAACTTTCTGTCGAATCGGCTTTGGCCGCCACTCTGAAAGACTTGGAGTTAAGCTTTTCTCTGAGAATAGAACAAGAAACTGCACTGAGGTCATTCTTACAAAAGAAGGATGTATATTTGGAGTTGACTACGTCACTTTCTTCGTTGCTCTGATTGGTTGTAGCGCTATCCTATTGCATGGAGAGGGAGTTTAAAAGACAACCGTTTATCCCGCCCCTCCTGTGGGGCACTGTCTATGGAGAGTGCCCAGACCCTACATTTATGTGGGTCTGGCTTGTCAGGCTACTTGCCATCTATTGCACTAACAACATTTTTAAATGCAGGAGTTCTTGACAGTTCAACAAATCCTGGTCCCACTCCCTTCAGCTCCTCTGCTCGTGGAAAGAAGATGATATACTTTAGTTTGATCCATATGTTTGTGCCACTTTGTGGATTACACAATGGACTGTTGCTTTTGGGACATTGAAAACACTGCACACTACCCGGTATGATAGTCCATGTGCCAGCCAGTAAACATAGATAAGAGTTTCCAGCTGATTACCCCAGCCATGGTCATGTTCTCTGTAAAGCATTCATGGCTCTTCTGCTCAGGCGAAAATCCTGCTTCAGCTCAAGCTTCTCATCAAAACACAACCGCAGAATTGGCACGTTATGGTTTAGCCTGCAGTATGATACTGGACCATCAGCCTGTAACAAAGAAGTTCCCCTAATTAATCTGCATTTGGACTGACATGTCATTTATTGCCCTAAAACAAAGTGAAAAAGCTAATCTGCAAAAGGCTACCATGTACGATTGTAAACAATTTACAGAGTAAAGTTAATACATAATAGGGTACAAACATATGAAAACAATATGCTTCCACGTAACCATCAAACAACTGTTGTCTGTTGTTATATGAATCTTACAAATGTACACTGTAAAAACGTTTTCACCAGTTTCAACTTAAAAACCTAAGTTTAGCAGCTGCCTTAAAATATTAAGTTGAATCAACTTAAGTCCTGTCAACTCACAAGTTGAATCAACTAATTTGGATTGTAATACATTAAAATGATTTGTAGTTTTAAGCTGATTTAACTTAAAAACTTAAGGCAGCTGCTGAACTTAGGTTTTTAAGTTGAATCTGGTGAAAACTTTTTACAGTGTATGTAAACGTGCACATACAACACGAAAACATTAGTTTATTTAACGTACATGTCCAGCTAACCGTTAGCAGTTAACGTTAGCGAGCTGTGTAGTTGGCTATGTTAAATTCAACAAAACATTTTTGCAGTCATTATACTCACCCCAGCCAGATCCACCAGCAAACTTAAGTGGTGAAGATATCGTTGTCTCCTTCGTCTCACAAAATTTGCTGAAGACAAATGCAAAAAAATCGCTGCAATCCAAACTGCTATGACTGGCGGCGACATCTTGGAATGTATGATAAACATCGGCGCATGTCCTCTGACGTAACATTAGAAACTAGCAACAAAGTATGATGACGTATAACAGTGTTCTAGTGGTGTCCCATTTCTTAGAGGAAAATTTTAACCCAAGGGACAAGGGGAAGTGGCGAAGGGTAGGGGAAGGGGTAGAAAATAGAATTGGGATTGGGCCTAAATGATTCTTCACTCTCCTCTTTAATAAGCGCCGTCTTCGTATAATAGTGGCACATGGACCTGTGAGAGATGAGTCACAGATTTTCAAAGATATCAATAACACTGATCTTCTGTCTTATTTTCAGTTAAAATATGACCTTTGACCAATATCCAATTAGATGAAGGAGACTCTTTAGCAGGTTCTTGATTCGGATCGTACTTTTGTGCCGCAGTCAAGACTGACTAAAGCAGTGAATCACTGTAGATTTATACAGATTTCAGAGGCCGTCATAATGTATGCAAAGGATGTAAGCAGTTACATGAATTTACCCAGATTTTCAGCAACTCTAATCCAATCAGCCTAATTACTACCACATAACACTCATTATCAGAGAGATCAGGGAACGTCACCGCTACAGGCATTACATTCCCACTCATCCCAAGTACTCATTAGCATTAACAATGTTGATCAATTGAAGTAATGGGACAGAAGCAGTGAGGGTCACTTACCACGAGTTTACATTTGTAAGAGATTCGTTTTGATATTTAAATGCCATTTACCATTCTGCTGAATTTTTGAGGCTACGATTTAATTGTGACCAAAATAGTTGATGTGCATTTATTATTTGGAAATATTTTTGTAAAATACAAATACATTTACAGTGACATAAAAACAGTGATTAATAGTGAGTATATAAATTATACCTCTCACCCAGCTGCAGACAACTGATGATAAATATTAGTTTAGTATTGTTATTGAGAATATTTTAACAGCTTTTTTAATTGATTGTTATTCCTAAATAACATATTTCACATTGAAGATGTTTACATATAGTCCAAAAGGGAAAGTAATAGTTGAATTTATAAAATGACCCTATTCAAAAGTTTACATCCCCTTGATTCTTAATACTTTGTTGTAACATGAATGATCCACAGATGGTTTTTTTTTTTTTTTTTTTTTTTTTTTTTTTTTAAGTGATGAGTCCTTTTTGTCCTGAACGGTTAAACTGCCTGCTGTTCTTCAGAAAAATCTCACAAATTCTTTGGTATTCCAGCATTTCTGTATTTGAACCCTTTCCAAGAATGACTTTATGATTTTGATATGTATCTTTTCACACTGAGGACAACTTCTTGGTAAAAAACAAAAATACAGCTAAATTGATCAAAATGAAATCATAGAGTAAAATAGATAAAAATCAGTTTTGCTTTTGGTGTGTCAATACGAATATAAAATCAGTCTTTTTGTCAGTAATAATTGTGTGCTTCTGCCTCATTTCTTTAACTGGTGTCATTGTTCATGCTAATCGGTGTGTGAATTAATTTTGAATGCATCTTGATGTTCCCTGATCTCTCTGATAATGAGTGCTATAGTTCTGCTGAAACTCCAGAATTACAACTGCTCACATCGTTTGCAATCTGTGTTTAAGCTTGTGATTAAGTGAGTGCTTTGTCTTCACCTGGAAGGACGGCCTCCTGAAATCTGTATAAAACTACAGTGAATTACTGTTTGAGTCAGTCTTGATGATAGTACCATCTGAATCAAGAACATGCTGACCTTCACTTCTGAGTTTTCTACATGTTTAATTGGATATTGGTTATATAAATGCCTAACTGAAGAAACTGAACAGGTACAACTTTTATCAGTGAACCACAATTCACAATTCTGTTAATTATTAGTAGCTGATATCCATGTGACACTATTATAAAGATGGCGTTTATTAAAGAGGAGGGTGAAGACATGAAGATTGAAGAAACATTCAGCATCAAACATGAAGACACTGAGGAACAAACAGGTTGGTTTTAATTCTCAAAGCTGAACTGATTCATTTGATCCTTATTAAAATGTCCAGCTCTAAAGAAATAGATATAAAATAATACATAAGTTGCCTAAACAGAACAATTATTTTGTGTAAAATTAAACTCAGCATCTACTTTTAAGTAGAAAAAAAAAGTAAAAACAGTGTCTGTACATTTGTTGCCTGTAAGTGGTTTTTTTTTTCTTTTTTTTCAACTTTCAACTTTTCAAATTTCTCCAGCAGACACAGCTTGGTAGAGAGACCCAAGTAGTGCACTAAAGAAAACTTTTGTGACTTTTACAAATGAGGATGATAGAAGATCATTAGAAGTTGATCTAAGTGTTTCTTCTTCTGCTGAGCTCATGTAGCAGCACATGTGTTGGATCTTCTTCACATTAAGAGACAACATAAATGTGAGGATCAAGCTCTCAGATTAACTTTAGTAACAGATTGTATTTAAAGAGTTGTCAAACCCATTTTAGGCTGGAGGTCAGATGTCCTGTTTACTTTTTTTATACTCTGTTACATCTCATGTTAACCATACAAACTCTAGTGTTAATTTGCCAATAATGTTATTGTCAGGTATTATTAAATGTCGTCTTAGTCTTTTGTTAAATGTCCCTTGTTGTTTTATAAATTATATGTCGGTCCTCCTGTATCATCCAATCATTTGTTTTTTAAATTTAATGTTATGATTTAAAGTAAAATTTTTAAGGCATTAAGAGGATATTTTTATTTTATTTCAGTAAAGTTTTTGAACAAATCTCCAGAATGAATGAGTGCGTTTACATGGACCCTCTTAATGCGATTATAATGAGATTTTGGCAATATTGCGATTAAACTTTTCTTCATGTAAATGCAATACTTTGATCATAATAATGCGATTAAGCTCATAATCGCAGCAATCATAATGGTATTAACATAGGTGGGGCACGCCGATTTTAATCAAAATATACAGTCATGTAAACACCTTAATCGCAGTATTGCCACTTTGACCAGAGTGCACATGTGCTTGTGACTTCCACGAATGACGTGCCACGCACCTGCAGACAGGGACGATGCTACACAGGGGCTAGGGGGGGCTATAACCCGGTCAGAATTTTGAATAGCCCCGGTTTAGCCCCCCAAGCAGCTGAGATAGAAGAGTACTGTCTCGTGCTGTTAGCACATATCTGTCACAGTAATCTGCCACACGTGAGCGCAGTTTCCTGCATTAGGCTACATTTAATCCATTACATCATCACTAAGATTGATATGTGCTGTTCGTTTAATGTTTAATTTAAGTGCAAAGTATGCCCAGTTCTGATTTTGCATTCATATGAATTGTGTTAATGTAGAGCGCACAACCCAGTCTCACGGAGCGCGTGGTGATGTCCAGTTTTGAAGTCTTTCCTTTGCATGTAAAAAGTTTTTGAATAGGCCTAAAATATAGGCCCTAGCCCAGCTCTTGTCGAACAGCTTATCAGAATACTTTGTAAGAGTCTGGCCAGACTCCGACCCGAGATCGTTTTTGGCCACTTCTGCCAAAACAGCTTATATTACTACTTACTACTAGCTATTAAAATAGTTCAGTTATTGGCCAAATGGCAATGTAATTATATTTTGTTTCAGTTTTTTTATTAAGTTAATTTAGAAAAACGTTTGGAGCATTTTTTTTCTGTTAAATATACGTTTTTTTTTATTCGATTTTTAACGACAGTTTTTTTTTTAACTGCCAGTGGCAGACTGTGAGTTGATATGCTTGATCTATTTAGCCTTTTTAAAATCATCACAACTTGCCAAAAATAAAATCTATAGATATTAAACAGTTCAAGCATATCAAAATGTTAGTTTAAACGTTTAACCTATATGTGCGCTGTAAGACTCATATCCTATCATTTGTGCGGAGAGTGGAGGCTAACGCGCGCTTTACAGGACATGAAGCAATCACTTGCATTGCAAACATCTTAAAATACGCCGACTTTTTTGCTCGTAAAGGTAAGATCCAATACATTATTCGTAACTGTAAAGGGTCTACGTTTATTTGTTTGCACTCACAAACAATATCTACTTTTACTTTAAAGAAAACAAAGAGGATGGGCTGTCTTGGTCAGGAACAGGAATCTTTAGGCAATCTTTAGCCTTTTATGTGCGCTTGTTCGCTGATTTGCGGAACTCTTGAAAATGCGCTGAAGGCGTGCTCTCTGCTGCCCGTTGGGCTCGGGCTGGAATGCAGGGCTCTGGTCACTTGTATTAATACTTCTGTTAAATGTGGTGTGTACCAGAGCTGATTTTCTTTAAAAACACACACACAATTTCTTCATTAAAGGGATAGTTCACCCAAAAATGAAAATTTGATGTTTATCTGGTTACCCCCAATGCATCCAAGATGTAGGTGACTTAGTTTCCTCAGAAAAATACAAATGAAGATTTTTAATGAAAACCAGTGCAGTCGGCCAGCCTTATCATGGACGTGGATGGGCACCAAACCTTTAAAAGTAAACAAAAACATGCACAGAAAAATCCAAATTATATCTCGTGATGATACATTGATGTCCTAAGACACGAAACGATCGTTTTTTGTGAGAAACTGAACAGTATTTATATCATTTTTTACCTTTGATACATAGCCACGTCCATCTGTCCTGAGCACGAGTTTGGCATCAGTCACGTCACATGTGCACGCGCTCTGTCGTAGAATACGCAAACGCCGGAAGCGATCTGTCGCATGAATACGACACTCATTGTTTACACAGAGCACAGAGATTGTGGGTTTAGTGGCTATTCAAAATGGTAATTACTTGCGCGTATCCTGATTGTTTAAACCGATTTAAAGCTAAAAGATTAAGTTTGCTTGCACAAACTCATCCGGGACTTTTCACTGATTTTCCCTTACAGCGTTTGCGTATTCTACGCCAGAAGCGCGTGCTCATGTGACGTGACTGATGCCAAACTCGTGCTCATGACAGATGGACGTGGCTGTGTATCAAAGGTAAAAAATGATGTAAATACTGTTCAGTTTCTCGCAAAAAAACGATCGTTTCGTGTCTTAGGACATCAATGTATCGTCACGAGCCGCAGGGTGTAATTTGGATTTGTCTGTGCATGTTTTTGTTTACTTTTAAAGGTCTGGTGCCCATCGACACCCATGATAAGGCTGGCAGACTGCACCGGTTTTCATTAAAAATATTCGTTTGTATTTTTCTGAGGAAACAAAGTCACCTACATCTTGGATGCATTGGGGGTAAGCAGATAAACATCAAATTTTCATTTTTGGGTGAACTATCCCTTTAAGTAACTTTGACGTCATGAATATCGATTATTTTCTTAGCACCCCCAAATATTGGTCTAGCCCCCCGTTAGCCTCGTTAGAGAAAATATTCTGGTGCCGTGCCTGCCTGCAGATTAGAAACCATGGCGGTGAAGAAGGCAACACACTGAGTTTATGCTGTGGACATTGCACGACATGAACATAATGCAAAGAATAATTTCATGGTAATTCCATGTAAACCAGAGTGAAGAGTTTTGCTCCTGACATGTAAACATCATAATGCGATTAAGTCCTTACTCTGATTATTGGAAATAATCGCATTATTCGTGCGCATGTAAACATAGTCAATGACTCAAAGAAAAATACATTTTAACAGCCCCTTTTTTGCTGCCTACGGGTGCAACAATGTAATCTATAAATCTTTATTTGAAGTGTCAAATAACTTTCAAATGGTGATTTTCTTCAATTATACCATACATACCAAAGTTTATATCCAAACTAAAAACGTTTATCCCAGTACTTCTGTGATTATTTGATTCACACAGTTGTCAAAGGTTGAGGAATGAAACAGATAAATCATTGTAGTTTAGTAATAGAATCAACATTGGTGTTTGAATCATGTTCGAGATCTTTAACAATCTGTTAAATTAAAGTGCTTTGTCATGTTGGTGGTGACACCCCTCTTGTAACAAGATAATCTTAGATTAGCAAGCAAGGTCCTGGCAGATCGCACACAGGAATTGATAGGTTTCGATTTACAGCAAGTGTCCGATTTCTGGCCTTAAGAATCCGATTCTGAATTTGGAGAGTAAATGATTTTTTTGTAAATGTAGTTTCAGTTATTCCTACATGTATTTTTCTTAAATTTAAAATAAATTGTAGTACAACAGTTGCTGGTGAATTATGAATTGTTTGTGAAAACAATCATGCACTGATTTCACACAAATTTGCGCATACTCTTGATTACCCAGATAGCACACATACGTCTGTTAAAGATCTCTTGATCTGGAAAGCATCTGCTGTGTACAAACATCTGTGAGATGTCAGTTTTACAAATCATTCTAATTCATAAACATCTTGATACATTTAATAGATGACCATTTGACATGTGATAGGAAATGTCCAATAGATGTATTGCAGATGAGCAAACTACATCTTGCAGATGTCTTGTAGATGTAGATGCAGACATTATATAGATGTCTCTGAGATGTATGTGCATCAGGGTGTGGAATGGGACCCACCATCTATCAGGGGAAACATATAGACGCATAAAGAGAAGAGGATGTAATATTGAGCCCTGTCACTCCATAATTGTGTTTGATGAGATGTCTACTCATTTATACAAAGCAAAGTGGTAGTGGTCAGATACACTCAATGCTAATAATGGCATTAAACCATGCCAAAAAAAATTCAAACTGTCTAAGAGAATGATCTATTTTGAGATCTGTCGATAATTAACCAGTTCTTCTGAGTCAAGCATTTCTTCTGAGTCAAGCACCTCCTTAAAGCAGTAATTCACTTCCAGAACAAAGATTTACAGATAATGTACTCACCCCTTCTCATGCAAGATATTAATGTCTTTCTTTCTTCAGTTGTAAAGAAATTAAGGTTTTGAGGAAAACTTTTCAGGATTTCTTTCCATATAATGGATATGTATGGTGCCCCTGAGTTTGAACTTCCAAAATGCAGTTTAAATGCGGCTTAAAAGGGCTCTAAACAATCCCAGCTAAGGTAGAAGGGTCTTATCTAGCGAAACAATGAGTTATTTTCTAAAAATTACAATTCATATACTTTTTAACCACAAAATGCTAATATTGGTCTAGCTCTGCGTGAACACTGTGTATTCCTGTTTAGCAAACAATTAGAGTATGTTGAAAAATTTACATCTCATTTTTCTCCTCCACTTTCAAAATCGTCCTACATCACCGTTTTACCCTTTTTTTGTAAATTGCGTTTCTGTTGCGAGAAAATGAGATGGGAGTTTTTTGACCTACCCTAACTATCATAAACAGGAATACACACAGTTCATTCAGAACTAGACCAAGACAAGTATTTGCGGTTAAAGGGTATATAAATTGTAATTTGTAAAAAATGAATAATCGATTGTTTTGCTAGGTAAGACCCTGGGATCGTTTAGAGCCCTTTAAAGCTGCATGTAAACTGCATTTTGGCAGTTCAAATTCAGGGGAACCAAAGAAGTCAATTATATGGAGAAAAATCCTAAAATGTTTTCCTCAATAAAAATTTCTTAACAACTGAAGAAAGAAAGAAAGAAAGAAAGAAAGAAAGAAAGAAAGAAAGAAAGAAAGAATATGAATTGATGTTTACATGTATGAATGTGATGTTTTGCTTTGTGTCATTAAAAAATTGTTTTGATCTCTTTTTGCGTTAGACCTGATGCTTCTGAAAAAGGAGAGTGAAGAGCTGAATGAATCCAAAGACAACATTCAGTATGAGAAACATCTTGATTTCATAACTGAAGTGAACTTTGGTTCCTCACAGACTGAAAAGACTACACACAAAATAGTTCAAAAGACATGGTTTGGAAGTCTTTTTTTTATCTGCCAACAATGTGGAATTATTTACAATACAAAAGCAAGCTTTGAAATCCATATGAGGATTCACACTGGAGAAAAGCCGTACGCCTGCCAACAATGTGGAAATAGTTTCTCTAAAAAAGAAAACCTTAAAGCACACGAGAGAATTCACACTGGAGAGAAGCCTTTCACCTGCCAACAATGTGGAAAAAGTTTCGTTTCGAAAGCAGTCTTTCAAGGACACATGAGAATTCATGCTGGAGAAAAGTCTTACACCTGCGAACTGTGTGGAAATAGTTTCCTACGAAAAGGAGACCTTGAAAGCCACATAAAAATTCACACTGGAGAGAAGCCCTTCACATGCCCTCAATGTGGAAGGGGTTTAACATGCAAACAAACTCTTAATGCCCACATAAGAACTCACACAGGAGAGAAGCCTTACACCTGCCAAGAATGTGGAAAAAGTTTCGTTAAAAAACCAGACTTTCAAAGGCACATGAGAATTCACACAGGGGAGAAGCCTTATACCTGCCCTGAGTGTGGAAAGAGTTTCACTCATCAAGGAAACCTTAAAGTCCACATAAGAATTCACACTGGAGAGAAACCTTATACCTGCCAACAATGTGGAAATAGTTTCCTTCGAAAAGGAGACCTTGAAAGCCACATGAAAATTCACAATGGAGAGAAGCCCTTCACATGCCCTCAGTGTGGAAGGAGTTTTAAACGTAAACAAACTCTTAATGGCCACATAAGAACTCACACAGGAGAGAAGCCTTACACCTGCCAACAATGTGGAAAAAGTTTCTCTGTAAAAGTAAACCTTGAAGCCCACAAGAAAATCCACTCTGGTGACAAGCCTCACACCTGCCAAGAATGTGGAAAAAGTTTCTTTAAAAAAACAGACTGTCGAAGGCACATGAGAATTCACACAGGGGAGAAGCCTTTTTCCTGTCAACAGTGTGGAAAGAGTTTCACTCATCAAGGAAACCTTAAAGTACACATGAGAATTCACACTGGAGAGAAGCCTTACACCTGCCAACAATGTGGAAAAAGTTTCTCTGTAAAAGTAAACCTTGAAGCCCACAAGAAAATCCACTCTGGTGACAAGCCTCACACCTGCCAAGAATGTGGAAAAAGTTTCGTAAAAAAAACAGACTGTCGAAGGCACATGAGAATTCACACAGGAGAGAAGCCTTTTACCTGCTTACAGTTACAGATGTAAAAAAGAATTAATTGTGCCATCACTGTGGAAAAACAGATATAGCAAACCTTGAAATTCACGTAAGAATTTACAGTGAAGAGAAGTATTTCACATCAGTGGCGAGCGGTGACTTTTTTTTTTTTTAACTGGGTATGCTAAGTTAATAAATAAATCATGGATTCAATCATCATTCATTCAAGGGATTTGTTCACAAATGCTGATTCATGCAGTAAATCTTGAGTGAGCCATTGAATCATTCATTTAAAAATTTCATGCGATTTTGTTTGGTGTCTGTATTATCGTTAGAATTGTGATAGAACCACAATCTCCATTAAAAAAACCTTCAGTTTATCCGGAATCATGCCGCTCTATTTTTCACAAAACTCTCAAACGAGTCCACTTTTTATGTAGCCTGCTGAGTTTTGTTAATGATATTCAGCTGCATCTGAATGTTTTGCAAAAAGAGACAGAATAATTATGTTTGTTATAATTCTTTAATCATATTTTAATTGAAACTGGGAATTGAAAAGAATCAGAACCCTAGAAACAAGGGTCTTTCTTTATTTAGCAGATGCTTTTATTAAACCTTCTTCCAGGTTGCATCTAATAATAATAATACGTTTTTTTTTTTTATAGCGCCTTTCTGCAAACTCAAGGTTGCTGTACAGTATCAGAACACATAAGTATTACAGCAAGGGAGAGAAAACAAAAACAAAACATATATATAGACAAGTACAGTTACAGATAAAAATTTAGGAACCAGGCAGGGTTGGGGCCATTCATGAATTGAATTGAGAATGAATGGTAAATTCCAATTCACTTCCTGGAATGGAATTGGAATTGGAATTGCATGCAGCTGACAGGAAATGGAATTGGAATTGAATTGGAATGTCAGGAAACAGAATTGAATTCAAATAAATTCCACTTGAGTTGCTAAATAAAATAATTTGACTTGATTTGCTTAATAGTTTATAGTACATTAAATATTGTAAATCACATAAACAAACATATAAAAGAAATACAAAGTACTGTATGTTTAGTAGGGGTGTGAACCTACAGTGGTCTTACGGTTCGGTTCAATCAAGAAGTCATCCAATGTGGTGATTATTGGGAGAGGATCCAGCAAATTGCCTCTGACAACATGTTGAAAATTTTAGGGCTGCTTCTGCAGCCGAAGGGGAGGCGGACGGCAAAATAAAATTTATTCTGCCAGCGGACGCCGAATAGGTGCAGGGTGAATGGGCATGACATTAAAGGCAGAGGTGATGTCGACTTTGGCCAACCAAGCACCGCGACCTGCTTTTTTAATCAGGGAAATGGATGGGTTGACAAAAGGGCAAGTGGCGGTGGAGTGAGAAAATGAGCGACAGACTGCGCACGTGATGTTTTGGCAGCCTAAAAACACCCTACTATGGAGTTCGGGATCCAGAGCTCCCCAGTAAGGGCACTGGTTCCATTGGGCGACCCGGATGGCGCATTTAGCTGAAAAAAGCTTGTGATAGGTATAAAAGTGAGATCCCCCGTATGACAATGCGAGCTCAGCGATTATAGCGAGGTAGTTGCTGAGCTCGCGTCTTCTGTGGGGAAAGGCAGTGCAAATGACTTCTGCGTAGTGAGTGAAAGCAATGGTGAATTCAGCGAAAGACAAAATGCGTGACGGATTGTGCTTTGAATTTTTTAAGATGACTGAAAAAACACCACAATTAATTTCGCGATCAGAAGAAGTGTGTGATATAGGAGAGAGGAGTGAAAAAAGATCTACGTCCGCACCTGAAAGGATCTGGTTCCTGATGGCAATGGGTACGGGGGTGGTTTCAGGGCTAAGGCATTAGGGGGAATGGGCAGGGGTGTCGCAGAAGCAAGTGAGAAGGGAGAGCGGGTTTGGGCGGATGAAAAACAGGCTGCCGGTATTGCTTGTGGAAGCATGTTTGCGCTTGGAGCGACTCCTGGGAATAATGACAGAGAGGGGAGGAGGTGGACGGGGGCTTGCGTCGTGAGCAGCGGCAAGCATGCGCCGGACGCAAAACCTGTAAAGGACAAAGGAGGGAAGAGGGGAGGGATGGCGGGCGCTGGGGCATGCGCTGTTGGTGGAGTGATATTCGCGTTGGAGTGAGATAGCGGCACTGCCGTCCATGGGAAAGCAAGGGGAGTGAGGTGGGGTGCGGGCTGTGCGTGGGAATTTGCTGTCTGTGGCAGTGAGCTTGAGCTGACGCTGCGACTTGGAGGAGCCGTGGAGTGGCGCTTAAGGCCGTGGGTGACGGGCTGGCATTCGGCTGAACGTGGAAGGGGGCGAGGGCTGGCGGCCTCGGCGACCGGGGCACGTCCTTAACTCGCAGAAGGTCTCCTGGCGCGCTCTGGCCGGGAGCCCATCCCTGCGGCACTTGCGGATTGATGAGAATGGCGGCGGTGTGAGAGGGCCTGCGGCCCCGTGGTGCAGCCATGGGCTCCGTTGGATGATCCTGCTGGGCGGTGGTGGCTTGCGTTGCGAAATCAACACGACTTGCATTAAATAAAATCTATAGACATTAAAACACTTGATGCATTTCAGAATCTTAATTTAAACATTTAACCTAGGCAAGGCAAGGCAAGGCAAGTTTATTTATGTAGCACATTTCATACACAATGGTAATTCAAAGTGCTGTACATAAAAAGGAATTAAAATCACAATGGCATAAAAATCATAAACATTTAAAATAATAAGATAACCTAGATAAATGTGCGCTGTTAGATGCATATCCAATCGTTTTTGCGGAGAGTGAAAGCGAAAGCGGGCTTTGCAGCTGACATGGAAGCTCAAACGCGGTGGAAACCTAAAATACACCATTTTTGTTGATAAAAGTAAGGCATAAAAAGGCATCATTCATAACTGCAAAAGGTCTACTATTATTATTTATGTGCACACTCACAATATCAACAAAACATTATATTTGTGTAAAACGGTGCTGAGCCGGATAGACGCGCTCAGTGCTTTTAGCCAGTCTTTTCAACCAAATAAAAATAGTGTTTCAGTCCTTTAAATGAATTACTAACAAAAAAAGACATTTGTTAAATGCACACTGATGTTTGTTAGTTCGTTAAATGCACCAGTGTGTAAAGAAAGTGGCAATAATCCTTTCAGTTAAAATCTGAAGACTTATTTTATTCATGTGGTGTACTCCCCTCGTTAGCCCAACCCCCTCCCGGAAAATCATACAAGCCCCCTGGGTCGCGTGTTTTGGCACTGGACTGAGTCCGTTATAACCGGTTATGGTCTATTACTGAACCGATACCGAATCGTCCTTGTCTGCATCGTGATGCATCGTAAAAACGATTAATTTTGACACCCTAATGTTTAGTATGTTAAGCATGATCATTTCACATGCCAAATTTCAGGAAATGATGATAATTCGATGTAATAAAAGGTGAATGAAATACTTGAATGAAAATGACATGTGTGTTGAGACATATATTATGTGGTAATCATATATTGAATGTATAGTACATCCAGAAACTTATCACCATTGTCATTCAATTATTAATTCATAATGTACAATTCTCATTTATATTTACTTGCATTTGATCAACTCTATTTCATACATGGTATTTGTAAAGCATCATAAATAAAGTTCAAACGTATGTCTCTAAATGCAATCACAAATAAATGCTCAGAAACAGCAATAAATGGAATTCAGTGGAATTTCCCTGAATTGAATTCCACTTCCTGTAATTCCAATTCAATTCCAACTCTGTTTCCTGTAATTGTTGTTGAATTCCAATTCCTTCTTTGAATTGGAATTGTTGAGTTCATTCCTGAATTGGCCCCAACCCTGGAACCAGGCATGAAACAGATGATGTAGTCAGATCAGAGAAGCAAGAGAGGAAAATATATGATTTAAGTTGAGTTTTGAAATCCTGTACTGGGGCCGGAGATACAAAACGCTTGTCCACCAAACAATGCTAACCTGTAACAGGATTAACAGCAGACAAGTTTCTGAAAAGCGTAGTGTGCGAAGTGGGGAGTAAGTGTAAAAGAGATCAAAAATATATAGGGGGGGGGAACGGGTCCATAAAGTGCTTTGAAGGTGATAAGGAGAATCTTGTATTGGATACGAAAATGAATGGGTGGCCAATGACGTGTTTGTAGGATGGGAGTTTTGGATATATTGAATCTTATTTAATGTTGTGTTTGGTAGACCACAGAAAAGAGAATTACAGTAGGCAAGATGAGAAGTAATGAAGGCATGGACCAGTGTCTCAGCATCAGTGATATTTAAGAAGTGGAGTCAAAGAACACAGGATACCAGGTATACTGAAAGAACACATTTTTTTATTGAAAGAACAATGATTAAGAACTGACAGTCTGGCTTGAAATTGTTACTCCAGGTAAAGGCATTCCCAATGTTTTGGCAGAGGGTGGATGTCTAAAGATAATCTCAGAGGAACTGTTGCCACATGCCAATGAAGCAGCTGACCTTTATGAAGCAGAACTAGGCTAGTCACTGACCAGACATTTAGTGTTTGGAAGTGATCTCTTTTCTTCAGGGAGACAAAGAGAACTTTGCAGAACTGCACCCAGATATGGAAATATGCTACAACAATACTGTGAACGGTGACTTCTCATACTTTAAACTAGCTCTGCTGGATCTCATTGAAACAACAAAAAGATACACAACATGACCCATAAATAACAGAAAAGGTAGAGAAATTACATAAACAAATTTGTTTAGAGTTTAGTCAACAGAAACTATCTTTCAGAACAGAAAATGCATCAGAAAGGCCTATGACTTCATAGACATTGGTGTACTCTTGTCTACATTTAAGACACTGGCTAGAAGTTTCATGCCATTGCAGCACACATACTTTGCATCCCACAATGCTCCGGCAACAGACTGCAAACATTGGCTCCTGGAAGGGTCCTGTGAAATAAGAGATTCAATAAAGTTAGTCTTACTCATTTCGTCTGGTTAAACGTTCCAGTTTTTCCCCACTCTTATACAATATAACAAATTCGAAAAAATAAAAAAAATGAAAACAGCTGCTTTATACCATAGAAGCAGCAACTGAACTATTATTTTTCCATGATTCTTATGGTAATCAATTTGGCAAGTATAAAACAACTGCTATAATATCTGAAGAATACACTTTTATGCAAAGCACTGATACTGGAACATGGAGGGTGAGTAGATGACAACTGACATTGCGGTTAATTTTCTTGTCAACTTCAGTCTCCATCATAAGTTGAGATGTGTGTTGAGTACCATTTCTGAAAATCAGTAGGGAAGAAAAAAAACCTGAATGTACCTAGGTCTCTTTCGTTTGCTATTTTGTTGAAATCTTAGAAATTCCTCCTCTGAAACAGCAAGTATTTTGCGAGCATTTTGCTTCCAGTATAATGAACCTGTAGGTAACATATGAATAAACATTCAAGTGTCAAATAAATAAAACCATAAAAAAAGTATTAATTACTATAACGTATGCTGCATTAATTTTTTGTAATGAAATACCTTTGGTTCCTTCAGACTCCACTATTTGATTACCCTGAGCATCTTAACGTGGCAAGTGGTCTGAGCAGTTGACGAGGCATGTGGGGAATCCCGGTTTAGGATGAGCTGACGCGATGCGACGTGCATCCGAGAGGACTGGACAAGGATCAGGACTGTCATTCTCCATTTCAGTGAGCTTAAAGTTAGAGCCGTTCAAATGAAGAATGACGTTGACAAATTCTACAAACGGAAGATCAAGAACGGGTATATCGCAACGGATGGTATCCTTGTCCAGCCCCAACAGAAACACAACGCTGATTGAAGCATCGGGCCAGCTCATCTGATGATATAGCTCGGCGAATTCAACCACATACCTCTCCAACTCCCGACCACCCTGTCGCAAACTCCTCAGCTTTTCATCAGCAGTCATTGTCATGGTGTCGTCTTCTGTCACGTGTTGCTGGGAAATGAAGAGCCAGAGAGAAGATGTTTCAATCAAACAATGTGTTTTAATAAAGACAAACCGGGAATCCAAAGAAACACAACCATACAAAACTTTAAGACGACACAAAGCAAACTGAGAAACACACGACTTATAAAGGGTGAGACTAATTACAAGACCAGGTGCAGACGATAATTAAATCAACACAGAAAGGCAAAGGAAGAAACCAAAGTTAACTGAATGACAGGGGGAGACAAAGGGAGAAACCAAAGCAGAACAGTCCAATAAACAAAACACAAGGAGACATGTGAGAGTGATAAGTTCATTTTATTTTAAGTACTTTGCTAACGATTTACCCATCTGTCGTAAATTATCTGAAAAATGGCATATCATAAAATAATCAAACAGAACAATTTTTATTATATTTTATATAAAATACATATTGTACATAACAGGTTTTATCCTTAATTTGATATCAGTTTGAAGTCTTAAATCTAAATAAGTTATTCCAAATTTGAAGTTGATATGAAAACAAATTTGAAGTTGATATGAAAACAAATTTGAACATGGTGCTTAGTGCATAAGTACATAGTGAATAAGTGCAGAGTGTATAGTGCGTAATTTGGGGCGCAGATCATGTTTGCCAAAGAAAACATCTTTACCCTTACCAGTCAGCACTTACATTGCAGTACACACTACAAAGTATTCAAAAGCTGTTGATGAATAAATAATGAATAAATCATTTACAACACTTTCTGCATCCCCTAATCTAAAGTGTAAACTACTCATCAGTTGTAAATGTTTTACAAACCTGCCGGTTACAGGTTGTGTGGGTGTCAGGTGGGTATACACACTGGGTGAAAGACCTTTGAATAATGAGTAAAACATTTACAACTGATGAATTGTTTACACTTAAGATTAGGGGATGCAGAAAGATTTGTAAATCTTTAAAATTAATTATTATTAAGTGACAAATAATATATTAACTAGTAACAGATTAACCACTTACTAAGGATCTTTTTGATTATTTCATGATGCAATTTTTTAAGATAAATTACGACAAATTTGTAAATTGTTAGCCTATTACTTAATAATCATTTGTGAACATATAATCATGTTTTGTAAATGATTAGTTCATCATTATCTAATCACTTGTAAATGATTTATAACTTAATCTACAAAACATATAAAAATACTAATGCTGCGTTCACACCAAATGCGAATATGCGTCTAAATTCGCGCCTGCCGCGTCTTTGTGTTCATTCGTGCGTCAAGAGCGAAATCGTCAGAGGCGAAAGTTTCAAACCCCGTTGGTGGCCATCTTTTTACAAGATTCTGTTGTTGTTCGGTCATTTATCGAGAGAGTCACCGCTCTGTATTTGCTCTGGAGAGCAGAACAGCGGCGTAGGGATCATCGTCGCCGTATTTGGGTCCACCAGACCCTACGGAGGCGAACCCAGTTCGGCGAGTTTCATCACTTGCTCCAGGAGCTGCGCCTGGATGACGGCCGCTTTCAGCGGTACTTCCGCCTGTCCCGCGCCCAGTTCGATGACCTGCTGTCCCGCATCGGAGCGAGGGGATTTCAGGAGCTTCGGTGGAACTTCCCTCTATGCGTTGGAGCAGTATATGATGACAGAATTTTCATTTTAAAAGTGAAATACTCCTTTATGTCATTCCTCTTTTGATGTATAATAATTCTATAGGTCTGTGCCATTTTTTTTGTTAAGGTTATTACTGTAAAATCTTTTATTTATTTTTGTTTTGATGATAAATGGAGCC
Source organism: Garra rufa (assembly GCF_049309525.1). Lineage (NCBI taxonomy): Eukaryota > Metazoa > Chordata > Actinopteri > Cypriniformes > Cyprinidae > Garra > Garra rufa. The sequence continues at coordinate 86,759,845 of NC_133361.1, forward strand.
TGCCTCCAAAAGTATTTAACCTGTCCTGTGATTTCTTTATTTTCCTCACACAACACTGTCCAGACACACTAAAGTATACACACTATTATAGTTATTATTGTTTTGTTATTATATTGTAGACACACTACACTATAATAATGTTTCATATAGTTAAGATTTAGATATGGAAAAGATAGCATTCAATACAAAATGAATATGTGTCATATATGTGATAAAACACTTGCTTTGTTGTGCATTAGAACCGCACTAGGCATTTAGTATTCATGTTTCATATTTGAATGAGTGACTCCAGGCGGGCCTGCCGCCACAGCATCAAGCAGGCTCCTGATTGGTTAACGCGGCGCGAATTGACGCAGAAGTTCAGATTTTTCAACTCGGGCGGCAGACGCGAATTCGCGTCAAATGCGTGATGCACAAAAAGCACAATTTGAACTAGATGCGCGAATGAGGCAAATTCACGTCTACCGCGCCGCGCTAAACGCCAATTCGCACCGCAAGAACTCCAGACGCGCGTAGACGCGTCTTTCCATTGACTTAACATTGAAATCACTCGCGCCAGACGCATATTCACGCTTGGTGTGAACGCAGCATAACATATCACTTATTAATCACTTATGAATGCATAGTGATGTTTTGTAAATGATTAGTTCATCATTAACTAATTACTTGTAAATAACTTGTAAATGAATTAGCAAAACATACACAAATTGTTAGCATATCACTTATTAAACATTTATGAATGTTTTGTAAATCATTATTTTATCTTTAACTAACCACTTATAAATGACTTACAACTGAACGTTATTATAAAGTGTTACCAAAAAAAAACAGCCCAGGTTGCATTTTGGCAATAGTTATCCTTTAATGTTGAAATCTTATTTTTTATATTTCTTTTTCAAAAGTGATTTTGATGTAAATAATAACATTTTTAATTCGAAAAAGTTGATTAGAAAATTAATTTTCTAATATATATATATTTTTTACATAATTGCATATATTAGTAATTGCATATATTAGTAATTCAATCATTTGACAGATTTGGGTAAAACAGTTTGAATGTACTTTTATGAATGTACATATTACTGCTGCTAAAGAATTTGTTTTATGAAATAATGCAAAACCCACTTTTAGTCATATTTATTGATGTGTAATACATAACCAGTATATGGCAATAATCATCTGTATAGTTTATGTATATACAATTGATAGTTTATGTGAAGATCGTTTTAAAATTACCTAAATTAAAAGTTTTTATATATTTCAGAGCCTATTAAATGTTGAAAATATTGGCTTCCAATTATACGGTAATGTTGAAATGGACATATTTAATATGTAAAACTGAGAGAAAATTCATTTGATAGAGACACCAGTAGCAGTATTGATATCAAGACTTAATTAATAATAGGCTGCTTGGAAAAAAGATGACATTAAACACATATTTAAAATATACTTCATGTTATTTCTACCTTAATTTGGAGGTTCAGTGTGAAATTTTGACAATATAAATATATAAATATGCAATTAATCATGATTAATTACAGAAAAATTTGTGATTTTTTTTATTTTTATTGATTGAAAGACAGCACTAATGTTAACCTTTTATAGATGCTGGTGTTGGTGATATTAGTTAATTTTAGTGAATATGCATTTCAATGTAATTGTAAAGGCCTCCCTAGAAAGAGTTCAGGACGGCCCCCACCCCCTTGGCCCCCTTCAAATTTTCAGTTCGATAATCCGGCTCTCAAATGAATCTAATTGAATAGCCCTGTTATGGGTATTCAGACGTCCTGATTATAGATGTCAGGTCGCTTTATGCTACACTGAGACTAAAATATGCAACTTTTCATTTGCAGAATGAGAGAATTTGATGAGAGCCAGGCACTTACAGTGCAGAAAGTGGATGAGGGCTGTAAAATGTTTGATGTTACAGAATCTGTGTGTTTTCATATAAAGAACTTTGTATGTGTATAGGGTGAGCCCTGGATGGCAGAGGTTGGTGGGCAATGTAATTATATGATATTTGCTGTGGGGGCACGGGCTTCGATAATCTCACTCCTTTTTGACCATACCTCTGTTTGCATCCCTGTATATATAAACATTCTTTATATAGGTTTTTATGTAAATTTACAATAACTGTTATAATGTATTCTACATTAGTTAATGCTATGTAATTAATTACTGAATCACTATAAGATCATCAAGAAACCAGATTTAGTCAGTTTTACACTTTTTGTGTAAGAAGAGTCTCAAAGTGCTTCGAAAAACAAAGTTTCCTTAAATTTATGATCATAAACACTGAAGTTGTTGGTCAGTTACTGTATGCTTTAAAAGAATAATGGTACATTTAATAGAATATGGTACATGGCGCCACCATTTGTAGAATTTAGTGGCACTGGTGCCATTGCTCTCAAATGTTAGTCTGGAGCCCTGGACAACAATTGCCAATTAGCCAACTGCACACAAACACGCTTTCAATGGTTTTGTAATTATATATATATATATATATATATATATATATATATATATATATATATATATATATATATATATATATATATATATATATATTTATTACTATTAAATAATCAGTAACAAAACAATAAATGATTAAATTACAAAAAA
>NC_133361.1:86762966-86812322 GCF_049309525.1 Garra rufa
AAGTTGGATTCATACACTATCGATGCTCGTTGTCCAATTAAATCATCCTCACATAAGACCTGGAAGCTAGGAGAAGACGTGACTGAATCTTTTTGTTGTGGCGGTACTTCATTTTCTGTGGAAAGATGTAGTCTCTTCCAGGCCGATGAACGGAAGCTTTTCCATCATCTCAATTGTTTTTTTTCCTCCCCTACTTCTGTCAATGTAAAAAAAATATTACAGTATGCATCATTAACATGTGCTTACTATAGGAAAAAATATTAAATTTTTTTAATTTTTGAGAAGATCGTAGTAAAATTGAAACTTATTATAGACACAGCATTACACTATACAGTGCATAAAGTTTTTCCAGTTTTCTTCCATTCAATAACAAGAAATCACGTATAGTCTATGTTTAGCTTGCCATTGGTCTAAGCCTACCCACGTACATTTGAAGTCACAGAACATTCATAAACTATGGTGTGAAAAAAGGGTAAACTTCCTTGGGACAAACCTCATACAAATAGATGGGATATAGTCATCATCCGAACTACTATCTTCACTAGCTGTTTCCCATGCATCACCATCATCATCTGGGTCTCTCCAGTCAATTCTTAAAATAAAAATTACAAAGAACAATACTGAATAACTCAATGGATTACACATTAATGAAGTGTAAAACTTTGTCCAGAATAATAATAATAAGATTACACAGAATATTACACTTAGTGTTTTTTAATTTTTTGGGGGGAGGGGGGGGGGTCAGTTTCAGATCTTGAGAGCAGTCATCATGGGTATAAAACAGGTAAAGTATATAACTATGGATTTGAATAATACTTACACTGTGTTTTGAAGATCATTAGCATCTTCTGTCACGCTAATGGTGGTCTCATCATGAATACTCATCTTAGAAAAACTTATAGAAAATAAAAATACAGAATTAAAACAGTGTTTTAAAATGTTATGGAATTGTTGTCAACCAAGTCTGCACCACATCAGCTCTTTGTGTCGTATGTGCATAGCTGATTTTAATATAATAAATGATTCTAAGTGAAAGGACTTTATTCAGTTGCCTATTGTTAATTTCAACAAATAACAGTTTATTACTTATAATACGACTTTAAAATCACCTTTCATCTAGAGCCTGTTTTTCTAGTTCAGCCATGGAAAGGACTTCAATATCAGACTCCAAAAAGCAGTGTTCTCTGGAAAAATAAAAAATGCAGTTATTCGTTTGGTGTACTTATCATACGTAGGTAATAGGAGAATTAATATTATAAAACTTGTGTATACCTTACCTATGTGATGATGACTCACTGGATGTTGCTATGGTCGAGAGAGTTTGAATTGGCATTCCATGTCTCTTGCAAGGAGTTGATGTTGATGGGCCTCCTTTTTCATAACTGTTTAAAAAGGAAATTAATTTTAATTTAATTTACCATCCCGAACCCATAATACAGAGTAAGCCAGCGAACCAGCAATACGATGTTCATTGGAACATGTGCTCTGTCACTCCCACATTCATCACTCATTCTAACTTAGTATTTTGACAATCACATCTTTTTGAATGGAGAGATATATGAATGAATTATGGGTATGAATTATCAGACCCCTTTCAAATCAATATTCCATCTAGCTAGTAGTAATAACGTTATATGTTAAACACAGTCGCCTTTAGTTAATAATTATAATTACGTTTATACTGTGATATCGAACAAGATAGTGAACTGCATGGGGTCAAAGGTTATATGACGCCATAGATGGGCGACAAAACAGAAATAAAGAAACGGCCCGTGTCTTCGAATTAAACTATAAATTTCTCCGTATTTGAAAGTTCGTGGAAACTGTCGGGATAATGTAAGTACACAACTAAAAAATATATATAACAGATATAGTGATTTTTGCTATTTTTAAAGCTGAAAAATTACATATTGTACCTTTAAAGCAAAATGTATTAAACACGTTTTATTATTAATTAAAAGGAACAATTCCTGAACGAAAAAACTAATAAAAAAATGTAACAATAATAAGTGATAAAACAATTAATAAAAAAATTGAACTATTAAAAACAAAAAAGTTAAACTTCTTCAAACAATCCGTCAAACATCTCCCCCAGTGGTTCAATACTCTGAACAGTTTTGTTTAGGGGTTATGGGTCCAGAGGTCAAGACATGCCTGACCCCGGTTGTGCTCTGGCTCACACTTCAACTGCCCGCCTCAAAAACTCACAGGGCTACAGTCCAGACCATGTCCTCATCAATCCCATCTCCGACCGATGTCCCATAAAATTCATTGTGTGAGTAACATTAAGGTCACTGTTCCAGAGGTAAACGTTTGTGTGTATATATTTATTCTAATTAGGGCTAAATTTAGAAGGGGTGAAATTTGGAGGGGTAGAACCAATTAGGGCTAATTTAAGGAGGGCTATGTCCAATGGGGTTGATGCAATTAGGGTTAATTGTCTTAAGTGTCCAATTAGAAGGGGTGAAATGTCTGGGGTTACTCTCTTTAGGTTTAGGTATCATTGGGGGAGGAATGCATTTGGGACAGTGACCTTAGGTTTAGTGTTTGTTGTGTGGTGGGGCTAGCATCCAATTATTTAGGAGGTCCTTTAAAAGATAGAAAGAGAGATAGCAATGTTTGTATACTCATAGAAAGAGAAAGAGAGAGGGGAGAGATATGTATATCCTCTAATTTTCATTAAGGCCTCTTGGATACAATGTGTCCAACTTTTTAATCCACGACCTCTCCGCTCTCAGTCTCTCTCCGAGGGTCCACTGATTGTTAGCCTCCACTGGCGTGGCTCTCAATGAAGACAGACCATGCAGTAAAAAATGTTTTACCACATGTCTCCTTTTTTCAATCCTGTTCCTGATATTGTATGTATGTTGGTATATTCTTTGTAATAATGAATTTTTAGTTTGCCCAATGTACTGTTTGTGGCACTTGATGCATGATAAAAGATAAATACAGTTACCCACGGTGGAGGACATGTTATTTTGTGTATGGAAAATGAACTTTGTGGTCTTGTTTTGCACAAATTTTTTATTAACTAAATGTTTGTAAACTCCGGATCTGGATTTTATTTGTGCTGGTGGGATTTTGCTACTCACAAGAGTATCCAGAAGATTATTGTTTCTTTTGAAGGCTGCTATTGGTCTGTGATCCTGTAATGATTTGGTGTTTTGAATGAATTTCTCAAAGTTAACTTTTACTGCTCTATTGAGTTGTTTACTGCTGTGTGAGTAAAGAGAGGCCAGAGGGATGATTTTATTTTTGGTGTGAACTTTTTAAATTTGATTTGAAATTAAATGTTTGAATTGTGTGTGTGTTCTTCTGAGAAAACTCCTCGAGTAATTTCTGTTTTTAAGTGCTTTAAAAAGTGTTTTTACTGCAGTATCAAACTCATCTTTCTGTGAACAGATCCTGTGGAATCTGTAGAGTTGTGATTTCAGAATCCCCTTAAAAGTGTGTGGTGGATGAAAGCTACTTTTATGTAAAAGACAATGTGTATCTGTGGGTTTAAAATAAATTCTGTAATCTAGCTTTCTGTGTGTTTCAAACTGCGGTCCCTTATATGTTATTACGTCCAGGAAATTAGCCTCTGTTTCACTCTGTTCAAATTTAACTGTAATTGATTTTTGGTGTTCATTCAAATGTTTTATGAATTTTTTGAAGTCCTCCAAACCGTGGGTCCATACTCCCCAAATGTCGTCCAGGAAACGGTAATAGCAGAGTGGCTTGAGGGGGTATGAGTCCAGTGCTGTCCTCTCCCAAGATGATTGCGTAGGATGGGGCAAATTTCTTCCCCATCGCCATCCCTTTGATCTGTAAATAGAATCGTGAATCAAATTCGAAGTCATTCTTTGTCAAATTTATTTCCAATAATTTGAGAATATACTCGTCAGGCCTCTTGGGATCGGGGTACTGTCTCATGCATTCCTCAACCGCCCTCATGCCTGCTCCTGTTTCAATGTTTGTATAAAGACTGTCTACATCAATGGTGAAAAGAAGTGAATTAGTTGGCAAAATCAGATCCTTAGTTTTCTGAATGAAGTCATATGTATCTCGAAGGTAGCTAGGATGTTTCTGAGAAATGGGGCTCAGGAAATATTCCAGGTACTCTGCTGTATAATATGATTCACTCTCACAATCAGATACAATAGGTCTGCCAGGTGGGATTTTGAATGGTTTACTCCATTTATTTGGCTCCTTGTGTATTTTTGGTAATAAGTAAAATCTCCTTGCTCTGGGTGTTCCTGAGCCCATGAGGTATTCTTTCTGTTTGCCACTAATAAACTTCTTTTCACACATTTCATCTAGAATTTCCTTTATTTCTAATCCCGTTTTGGGATAAATTGGGGCTGGAAGTGCCACATAATGTTCTGATACCCGGAGTTGTCTTTCCCCCTCCCACAGATAGTCCTGTCTATTCATTAAAACTACGGCGTTACCCTTATCGGCCGGTTTGATAATTAGATCTTGATTTTTCTTAAGTTCTTTAATGGCTCTTTTTTCACCAAATGAAAGATTTTGTTTTTCAGGGAAACTCCAATTGAGATGTTTATAGGCATAATAATCTGCTCTAATAATTGAGGCTATCTGTGGGGGTAGGCTAGACAACGCCGGTGACCATTCTGAGGGTTTAGTGAAGGGATCTTTTTTCCTTCAAAGAATGTCTCTAATTTAATCCGTATATGATAGTTTTGAAGATCAGTTAAAAGTTCTAATTTTTTAGTTTTATTATTCTGTGGAGTGGGTACAAACGATAAACCTTTTAATAAAATCTCTCTCTGATCTGAAGAGAGTGAGAAAGAGGAAAGATTAACTATAAGCTTTTCTTTATTTCTGGGGCTCGTGGTTCTTACAAGTTTAAAGTATTGCCCCAGTGATCCAAAATGGCCTTGGCCGTTTCAAAAGACCAGTGAACACTCTTTCCACCACGAAGTGATCAGAAGGTAGAGCCTCCAAAAAATTCAGATTGGCCCTGATATAATCATTCATATCACCCAGCAATTTCTGTTCCTCTGGTGATAGGTGGTCGCTATAGTCAAGTCAAGTCACCTTTATTTATTTAGCGCCTTTTACAATACAGATTGTGTCAAAGCAACTGCACAGTATTTAAACAGCACCATAGTGTGTAAGTAACGCATTATTGTAACAATCAATTTTCAGTTAAAGGCAGTTCATCAATGAATTCAGTGATATCATCGTCAGTTCAGTTCAAATAGTATACGATATCGCTGGAAAATGTCCCCAACTAAGCAAGCCAGAGGCGACAGCGGCAAGGAACCAAAACTCCACAGGTGACGGAAATGGAGAAAAAAAACCTTGGGAGAAACCAGGCTCAGTCGGGGGACCAGTTCTCCTCTGGCCAGACCAAACAACAGTTTATACCAATATATGTTCTATACAATTATTGTATACAATAATGTACTATAATTGATGATTGGGATGAAAATCTCAGTGTGGGGCAATCTGGTTCTTGCCAATCGGTAAGCTCTGTGTATTTCCTTTGTAGCCATCATTGCACATCTTTGTTTTCTGTTGTTAATGCAAAAGGACATAACCAAGATCTCGGGTTCCAGAGCGATTGTGGCCCTCTCAACCAGATTGCCCGCATGCTGAAATTTTGCATCAGGGATGTTGAAAGGAGCGATTCTCGCTAAGTTAGAGTCGCCAATAAATACATACTTCTTTTTGAAATTTAAACTCCAATCCAATTGTTTGTGTTCTGTGTTCACGTGACGGCATGGACCGGCCATAGAATTTGGGGTGGTTGGTGTTTCTGGGGCTCCCTGAGCCTTAGTTGGTGTTCGAAGACCTGCAGCAACCTCTTTAGGAAGCTCGGTATGAGATGCACAGTGACCCTCTTTGTCCTGTGCATTCTTTTGTATCTGTCCCCTATCCTTTCCATTTTCTTGTTGGTCTGTTGAGGTCCCTTCTTCGGGAGCAGCCATCGTGTTAGTGGTGTACATGGAGAGTTGAATTTCCTGGTAGTCGTCTGAAAACATGATGGGAGATGACATCACTCTGGTGAATTCCAGATTTTCACCCTCCGTGTTAGTAGGAACTGACTCAGCAGGGACTTCAACTCTCTCATTTGTGACCTCCTTTTGGGCCAAGTTCAATGGTGTTTCCTGAACATCTGTTTGGGCGTTCAATGGAAGAGAAAGTAAAGCTGCCACCGACTCTGTAACCCCTCCCACTCCAGTAGATCCTTGTTGAGCATTAAATGTTTCATTTTGTTCTGCAAAATGTACTAATGGTTCTGTCATTATTCTCCTAGGTCTTTTAGAAGCCCTGGGTGATCTAGGTCTGGTTGGGGTGGGTTCCAGAGTCGGTCTTGGTTCTAAAGGGGGAAACTCTGTGTCAAATGACTAGTCGCCCCTGTCTGGGAGAAGTCTGTACTGGGACGTGGGAAATTCCCTTCCTAGGTCTGACTGTTTGTGTGTTAGGTTCCACTGTTTGTGTACCCCCTGTCGCTCCTCCCTGGGATTGTCTTTCCTGGTCTCTTCGATCCAGTTCATTACACTATTCTGTTGTGTAAAGGGCCTCAACTCTCGTGTAGATCTCTGTATGATTCTTCTGACCAAAGTTCTTTTTAGCCCAGCCCTGTGCAATTTCAAACGCCTGGTGCCAATCAGCCTGATCCGTTCTATCCTTAAGCTCTCTCAGAGTGATCTCCAATAATGTTTCATAATGTTCTTCAAGAATCTGTTGAGTGGTGAAAGCCCAGTTTTTTGCATTGCCCTCAAGGAGATCTTTTGTCCTTTCATTGGGCATGGCTGGTTTGACCGACTCGATCAGGTGTTTGGTCAGGCGACTGAAAGTGACAAGGCTGTTGTTAGTGACTTTGGTGGTCACTTTCTCTAAATGATGGGTAAATCTCACGAGATCATACATCAATTTAGAGGCTGTCCGCAATCTAGGGGGCGCAGGGGTGTACTGATTTGTGTTTTGTCTGTCTCGATTGTTTTGTTAATTAAAATATCTGTTGTTTCCCCTTCTTTTGTTGAATGGACGTTTTGGTCCATTTCTGATAATGACCCTGGGGGCCGGTTGAATTCTGATGTCTCTTTGTGCGTTGTTGAATGTGGTGTCAGGATAGGAGTTCCTGTAATTTTGGAAACGCGCAGAGTTATTATAACCATCTCTGGTACTATGCATCTTTAAACCAGGCGGCTCTGTTTCAGTAAACTCCTGATCCTCTTGAGTCATGAAATCATAGTCTGGGGGGTCATCAGAATTTCCAGGAGCCCCAGGGTCATTATTCATCGCTATTGCCCTACTTCTCCTCATCTCAGCCCTTCCTCTATTTCTACGTGTTGTGGCGGGAGGGGCCAACGACAGACACAGTGGGTGTGGCGTCAGGCCTCGGAGAGGCTTTTATTAAACAGAGAATAAGGGGAAAAGTGTCCATAAAGGGAAATAGTGTCCAAAATAAAAGGGGGATCTGGTGTCCTCGAGTGCTGGGGTTTCGTGAAGGATGGGCAGTGTTCGATAGGGAAGGGTCCAGGAAAGGGGCGGAGTCCGGCGGCCGCACGCGCTCCCCGTGCTGACACCAGGGTGCTGGGGCAGCGGCATCTCTGGCTGCTTCATCCCTCTCGAGCTGTCCGGTGCTGGGGCGGCGGCATCTGTGGCGGCTTCAGCCGGACCATGGGTCCGGCGGCTCGTCCTCCTGGTCGGCGCGGGATTCCCTCTTCACCCCTTCCTGGACCCGCGAGGACACCAGCATCATGCACGGGGGAGAGACCGGTCTCCTGAGGAGAGGCGCGCTCGGGATTTAAACAGCGGCGGTGATGAGGCTTCATTTCCTTCACGTGTCCTCATCACACGCCGTCAGCCCGAGCCGATTACTCGCCCCTCCTCTCCCCTACACACCCACTCCCGTCGGGAGCCTGGAGAAGGGCGGCGAATAAGGGACGGGGTGGTGATGAAAATTAGGGGGGAGGCAGCCGACTCGTCACAGTGTGTTTCTGTTATTTATTTTATAGGGTGGGGGCTCTGTGTCCATGTTGTTGTATGTTTGATCTGTTTGATTTGAGTAGTTGGGGACTGTTCTAGCAAAATTGTTGCTATATGTTACACTCTGTCTTGTTTGTTTTAGTGTGGGTCTGTATCTGGTGTTAGTGAATGTTCTAGCACGTGGAAAATAATCAACATGTGGGAAAGTGTCTGCACGTGGAAAGAAATCAACACGTGAGCGAGAGTCAGCACGTGGAAAAGCATCAACACGTGAGTAATGGTCATCAGTTTGAAAAGAATCAGCACGTGGAAATGAATCAACACGTGAGAAAGAGTCAGCACGTGGAATAGGATCAACACGTGGAAGAGAGTCAACACGTGGAAGAGAATCAACACGTGGATAATTGTTTTTGTTGTACAGAAAATTTCTGTTTTCTGTGTTTTCTTCCCAAAAGCCGGCCGGTCTAAATGGGAAATGTCTATGGAGAGATCTGGATCTGTATTTGTTTTGTCTAAGATATGTATTTTTAGAATGAAAATAAAAGGGGGATCTGGTGTCCTCGAGTGCTGGGGTTTCGTGAAGGATGGGCAGTGTTCGATAGGGAAGGGTCCAGGAAAGGGGCGGTGTCCGGCGGCCGCACGCGCTCCCCGTGCTGACACTGGGGTGCTGGGGCAGCGGCATCTCTGACTGCTTCATTCCTCTCGAGCTGTCCGGTGCTGGGGCGGCAGCATCTCTGGCGGCTTCAGCCGGGACCGCGGGTCCGGCGGCTCGTCTTCCTGGTCGGCGTGGGATTCCCTCTTCACCCCGTCACATTCCCCCCCCAAGCGACATCCCCGTCATGAGGTCGCCGCCCACGCAGGAGTGCTACCTTCCTCATCCAGGCTCCAGCAGTCGGAGTGGGCGGGGATTCCTCTCCAAGGCAATGCTCCCTCTCGCAGCACACCGGAACAGGGACAGAAAAACCGGTATTAGTTGACAGTCTCAACCAACCGCAGGATAAGTGACTAACTGAAACATCACTTACCCTTCTTGCGGCTGGGAGGCCGTCTCCGTCGTTTCTCCGTCCCTGTCCGGGTTTTCACGAACTTTTGCGAGCGAGAGGGAATGACTTCATCAGGTGTTGCCCACTGCGCTGTCTAAGCCCCGCCTTGCCCTCATTCTCCACCACTGTGGCGGGAGGGGCCAACGACAGACACAGTGGGTGTGGCGTCAGGCCTCGGAGAGGCTTTTATTAAACAGAGAATAAGGGGAAAAGTGTCCATAAAGGGAAATAGTGTGCAAAATAAAAGGGGGATCTGGTGTCCTCGAGTGCTGGGGTTTCGTGAAGGATGGGCAGTGTTCGATAGGGAAGGGTCCAGGAAAGGGGCGGAGTCCAGCGGCCGCACGCGCTCCCCGTGCTGGCACCAGGGTGCTGGGGCGGCGGCATCTCTGGCTGCTTCATCCCTCTCGAGCTGTCCGGTGCTGGGGCGGCGCCATCTCTGGCGGCTTCAGCCGGACCATGGGTCCGGCGGCTCGTCCTCCTGGTCGGCGCGGGATTCCCTCTTCACCGCTTCCTGGACCTGCGAGGACACCAGCGTGCATGCACGGGGGAGAGACCGGTCTCCTGAGGAGAGGCGCGCTCGGGATTTAAACAGCGGCGGTGATGAGGCTTCATTTCCTTCACGTGTCCTCATCACACGCCACCAGCCCGAGCCGATTACTCGCCCCTCCTCTCCCCTACACACCCACTCCCGTCGGGAGCCTGGAGAAGGGCGGCGAATAAGGGACGGGGTGGTGATGAAAATTAGGGGGGAGGCAGCCGACTCGTCACAGTGTGTTTCTGTTATTTATTTTATAGGGTGGGGGCTCTGTGTCCATGTTGTTGTATGTTTGATCTGTTTGATTTGAGTAGTTGGGGACTGTTCTAGCAAAATTGTTGCTATATGTTACACTCTGTCTTGTTTGTTTTAGTGTGGGTCTGTATCTGGTGTTAGTGAATGTTCTAGCACGTGGAAAATAATCAACACGTGGGAAAGTGTCTGCACGTGGAAAGAAATCAACACGTGAGCGAGAGTCAGCACGTGGAAAAGCATCAACACGTGAGTAATGGTCATCAGTTTGAAATGAATCAACACGTGAGAAAGAGTCAGCACGTGGAATAGGATCAACACGTGGAAGAGAGTCAACACGTGGAAGAGAATCAACACGTGGATAATTGTTTTTGTTGTACAGAAAATTTCTGTTTTCTGTGTTTTCTTCCCAAAAGCCGGCCGGTCTAAATGGGAAATGTCTATGGAGAGATCTGGATCTGTATTTGTTTTGTCTAAGATATGTATTTTTAGAATGATGACGATCCACTGGATGGATCGAGCTGAAGTGCCATTAGAAACGCGTGGACGGGTGTAATTATCCCACGAGGGATCAGAATCCTCTTCCCTCTCGCGCAAATGGTGCCAACTTCGAGCTCTGATGTGTTTGTCAATATTTGCAGCACGATAATACTGTTCTTCGTCAGCTGGAATGGACGTGAAACTCATATTACGTCTGTGTGTGTCGATCGGTATATACTCGCTTTGATATCTCTCCATAACAGTTAAACTCCTTAAATCTTTCTAATTCTTATATTTCTATGACGTAATCTGCACTAAAACTGCGACGTTTCGAAGCTTTCTGCTTCTTCCTCAGGCAAAAAGTAACAGAAAACGTCGTTCTAAGCTTTTAGAACTTTTTTTTTTTTTTTTTTGATATACCCAGAGCCATAGAGAAAGAGAGTTACGACACGCTTTGATCTCGCCGCCGCGCGGTCACGTGGTTCGTGGAGCGCCCAATAGTTCCAAACAACTCCGCGCTGTCAATGTGTTTGAATGGGTTTAAGTAGGATAGACAGCAGTTTTACTATATTTGCAGCAATTTCGAGTAATTATTAACAAATAATGTGCATTGATGGTGTATTGATAACTTCTCTGAATACGCTTTACAATCGCATATTATTTTGGGCAGTGATAAAGAGACATAATTAATATGTTCTCATACTTTTTGGCAGTCAAATGTGACCCAACAAGTAACTTTTATTCAATTAAATAATTGTAATATATAGTTCAGTTCTATTTAATTAATATTTGAGGAGGCTTTTTTTTTGTACTAAATAATATGTGCAACAATGATCCTGAACATTTAAAAGATAACATTTTCTAATATAGTATTTATATTACAGTTAGTTTGATATTTAAGGTAAAATACATTTGAATGTGTATTTGGACTTGATCAAACACTCTCTTTTTTATGTTTTGATTTAACGATTTAATGTTAAATAAGAAAAAAGTAATTTATTCGTGTTATTTTATGATATTCAAATATACAAAACTGAATATTATAAAAGGCAAGCAAAAATGGCATTTGACATAATAGAAAAGATGAAAATAGTGTTTAAAAAACACAAGGCAACGAATTGCATTCAGCATACATTTTTTTAGCGTATTTCTTGAATGCAGTCTTTACTGAAACTCATTCAATCTCCCACAGTGAGAGAAAGATTGCAGAAAGACTAAAAACTTAAAAATATGACAATTAGTATCTGGTTATGGTCGCTATTATGGTGTTTCTTACGTTATCTAACTGTATTTACAGTATAACTGTTTGTTTTTTAACGATAAACATTAAGATGTTGCTAGCAGCAAATTACACTGTACCAACACCGCGACAGTACAGACCAACAAGTTGGTCTCATCCTTCTTTAAGAAGGCACCGTGTTCAAAATAATACTTCTGTAGCCTACGTATTAGGCTATATCAATTTATATGCATATGTACTTGTTAATAAAAATATGATTGGTTCATTAACTTCAGTTTGAAGTATAAAAATAGCCTAACGTAACTTCTATATTATATAAAATTATATGTATATGTAGGCTACTTATATTAATAAAAACATGATAGGTTCAGTCACTTTCGTTTGAAATTCATTATCTTTATTATTCATTATTAATTACCCCCACAACACCCCCCCCCCCCCCGGTCCCGAATTTCAAGCGATCTCATCTGGTCACCCTAATATATATATGTGTATATATATATATATATGTATATAGCCTGCCACCATAGAGCCCCCCCACATAACAAATCCCAATTTAACCCCTGCTAATAGTGTATTTTGAGAATAAAGGCATAACAAATTACATTAAATTAAAAACTGAAGAGCTTTGTATTTTGTAATTGCATGTGATTCAGCGCAACAAACGAGTAACTCAGCACAGAAATTTCTTGAGTTTTGGACTTTGGCTTTTACAACCCTTCAAACATCTAACCTCACAATTGTTAATGAGGGTCGTTCGTGTCACTTTTAATCTTGCCATTTCACCTTTCACCTTCCCCCCAACCTATGTATAAAGGTGAGAAGAGCTGGCTTGGCTCCAGGGGGGGGGGGGGGGGCGTTAAAACCGGATGCATTACAAAATAAAATGCTTCAGCAGTGGTCAGCAGTGTTGGGCAAGCTACTTAGAAAATGTAGTGAGCTAAGCTTACAGTTACTCTTCATTAAATGAAGCTTCACTACACTAAGGCTCAATCCCAATTCTACCCCTTACCCCTACACTTTAACCTTCCCCTCTGTTTGGCGCATTTACGTGAAGTGCTAGGGGTGTCTCATTTCTCGTTTAGTTGGAGGGGTAGGGGGAAGGGGAAGGGCCAGATAGGCCTCCAAACTAAGATTTTTCAAGACCTCACTTCAAACGAAGGGCTAAGAGAAATTTCCATTTTCCAACATGGCTGCTCACTCGAGCAAGCAGACTCATAAATATAGGTAATTTTTGCCATTAATAAGGATTTTTATGTCAATTTTTCATTATATGTATATTACCTTCAATCTTTTGTTTGTGTTTATGGTGTTGTTCTGTAAATAAACGTTTGCAAAAAATCGCTAAAGTTTGCTAGCAGATTGTACTGATTGATATTACAAAATATATTTTTATGTCATATACACTTGACTGCAAGTTAGAAACATGAAAGGCCATGTGGCGCAGGAATTTGCAATGGTGAGTAGTGGACTTATACGCAGGTACAGTGTACGGCCTTTATCAGGCTACTTTGCGTACACCCACTTTTTAAATCCCCTCTGATGCGCATTATTCAGTAGTGTCCTGCATTAACCAAAATCATGGCAGTCCACCACATCCACTCATATGTGAATAAACCGAAATAATTGCTAAAAACACCCATTAAAGACAGCGATGATGCAGTCAGGACCGTGGTGCCGGCTTGCTTTGAAATGTATTTGATAATTGCCCCCGCCTTGTCTCCCACACCCCAGTCATTTAAATCAGTACATAACAATGGAAAACATACCTTACAATTAAAAAGAAGCAGATTTTTACGATCAGAAATTTCTTAAACCAGTGAACCCCTGTAAACATTTCAGTCCATGGATCTAGTAAACGAATGCGCTCAAATGGAAAGTTCAAAAGGAAATTCACAAATGAAGCATTTACCCACATCTCAAGGCACCACTACACCACAGATTTGCAATTTGCCGCGCATGTGATAACGCATTGTTTGTTTTGCTTACGGCCATATGTGACCCTGGACCACAAAACCAGTCTTAAGTCGCTGGGGTATATTTGTAGCAATAGCCAAAAATACATTGCATGGGTCAAAATTTTTGATTTTTCTTTTATGCCAAAAATCATTGGCAAATTAAGTAAAGATCATGTTCCATGAAGATTTTTGGTAAAATTCCTACTGTAAACATATCAAAATGTAATTTTTGATTAGTAATATGCATTGTTAAGAACCTAATTTGGAGAACTTTAAAGGTGATTTTCTCAGTATTTAGATTTTTTTGCACCCTCAGATTCCTGATTTTCAAATAGATGTATCTCGGTCAAATATTGTCCTATCCTAACAAACTATACATCAATAGAAAGCTTATTTATTGAGCTTTCATATGATGTATAAATCTCAGTTTTGTAAAATTTTACCTTATGACTGGTTTTGTGGTCCAGGGTCACATATGTGTCCATGTGAATGAACACCGTACATTGGTAATTTTTGCAACGCTACAACATTGTCCTCTGATGTAAGATTAGGAACTAGCGACAACGTATGATGACATATAACAGTGTTGTAGTGGTTTCCCATTCCTTAACTAAGCTAAGCTACAGCAACACGGCAAAAGTAGTTTACTACATCTAAGCTATTTTTCAAAATGTAATTTTTCTACATGGTATGAACCATCATCATACCAAATCAATGCTTTCTCAGTGGTCAATAAAATTGTCAGTCAAACAGGCATAAAAGTTCAGTTTACTTGTTTATTCAACAACGCTTCCAAACCAATTTGGCAACAAAAATCAGTATCATTTACAGGGCTGGATTTATCTCATATTGTGACATAGGCAAACTAAATTTTGGGGGGTTGAATTCTTTCTTTAAAAAAAAAAAAAAAAAAAATGGCACTTGTTTCTGAATATTAAACGAATAAAACAGGGAAAACACAACAATACTGAATAACTGAATAAACTATAGCCATATATACAAAGATTGATTTCAAAGATTTCATGAGAGCCTGATTTTTTTAATTCTCAGAATTTATAGAACAGAACACGGAAGTTTGAAGTATCAAGAATATTATATCCGCTCCTGGAGTACAATACCTTTTTGGACGCGCCTTGAGAGAGAAATTAATCTTTACGGATTACATAAACGAGTTTTTGTTTTCAATTTGTTTTATTTCCTTAAGTAATAATTTAAAGCTTCCTATAGATATGATTATCATATCTGTAGAAATTAATACAATATTAAATAATTATATAGGCGATGCTGTATATGCTAATGATGTCTGTGCGCAATGTAGACAGCATTCACAAGTTTATCATGAATAAACATAAAGTCCTTAAAATTTAATAGCCTCACAAGAAACATTTTATGCATCCTAGAGTCTTGTCCATTAACTGACCTTATTTTTTTCCATAATATTTGTATTATTCGTTTATATTCATTATTTTCACCTTTATTTTGATCTCTTTACAAAACATTCTGAATTTTTTTATTTTGAATCGCTTAATATAAATAACTTTATGTATATATGCTATTTGCCATTTAATTTGCAAATATTGTAAACAATATTTGCCAATAAAGTTTTGACTTTTTGATTGCATTTATGCCTGTGTGTGACCATAAAAGATTTACAAATGGAACTAATGATTCACTTGTCAATGAAACACTATATGTTATCTATTAATTAGACGAAATAAAATGAATATATATATATATATATATATATATATATATGTTATATTCAACCTAATATCTGCATTCCAGTATAAATCCCAGCCATATAGCTTAATCAAAGCTTTAATGGCATTTCAGCATTTATCATTTAGATTCTGAATGTTAAAAGAGATGATAGGAAATGATAGGAAAATTAACGAATATAAACAAATAATGTCCGAAGAAGATGTCCCCTCCAGGTCACCGTACAAACAAGCTACAAATTTAGCTTAGAGCGATGTTTGCTGCCTCTTCAGTTCAGTGCTTTACATGACTGCCCCCTACTGATCATGTCTTTCCTGTGTCAATGTATTTTCCGTGTTCCCTTGGAATACACCGGCGTTACGCGAGACCACTTTACTTCCTGTGTGCATTTTAAATGGCCAGATCTGTAAGCTCCTTACTCTGTCTGGTTTGCACTCTGCCATGTGCCCTTATATAAGTATAATTGTATTTATTTGTATTTTTAAATTTCTACCTTTTGTATTTAATGTTACGTGTATGCACCTAGGGTCTGAGAGTAATGCAATTTCAATTCTCTGTATGTCCGGTACATATGGCAGAATTGACAATAAAGTTGACTTTGAATGACTTTGACTTGAAAAGCCCTACCCTTCTGGGTATCTAGGCTTTGAACCTTGGTAGTTCTTACCTTCAGCAGCCCAGGTCTTTGACCTTTTCTGCCCTTCCTATGTCTCTACATCAGATTAGCCCTTATAGTGCTATGCATCACTGGTATTGCTTCCCTCACTGAGGCGAGGTCATTAAACACACCACCTTTCGGCGGGGCTGGATAACCTTTCTCTCTATTTGAGAAAATAGGTATCTACCCATCGTCTGATAAGATTCGTCTGAGCTCCAAGCCTCGTCGGATTAGTTGGTCACTTGCTGCCACCCAATGTGTTCACCTTCTACCACACAGGCTGCTTGGAAGTTGTACAGACCTCTTGGTCTTCTGGAGCTCCATATAACAAGCAGCCTAGGCCATCAGACCTCTTTCTGCCCCTGTGATGCTTCTCCGACATTGCATATGCCAAGATCCCCCTACTGGGGGACTTGAACTCCTAGAAGGATCGCACAATACCTCTCTAGTTCTAGGGTAGGTCTTTCATGCCCTATAGCTCTGTCGTTTACCAGGTTGTAGCCTCTAGTAGAACTTTTTCTTCAGCCTACCTGCTCCCCTTAAGATACCTTGAGCATGCTGTCCCCTGTCGATCAGTCGGTTAGACCTCGTTGCTCCAGGGCGTTCCACCATGGCGTATGCTTGCCTCTCCAGAGGGTCACCTTGAGCATGGGCCTGCTCCCTGAACTACTAATCTGGGCACATCCTAGAAATGGTAAAAACGCACACTGGTTTCCTGTGTTCTTCTTCAGATCCTGTATGGTGGGGATCATGCTTTCTGCTTCAAACCCATTTTTTAAATGTTACATTTAAAAGAAAAAAAAAAAGAGTCAATGGAGACTGCAAAAAATAAAAATAAAAAAAATCTCCAAGTCTCAAGAAAAACAGAAGCAGGCATATGCAAAAAGGGTACACAAAGAAGTACCGACATACTGTTTATTGTGTTGGAGATGAGGTGCTTCTCTTCAACATGAGGAAACAGGGAAGGAAGGGAGGAGGAATTGAGCATGATTTTACAGACCTTATGCCATTCAGTCAATATGTGGCAAGCTTGTTACATTGTCTAATTCTGAGGCATTACTTTAAAGTACAATGTAAACCACATCAAGCTGTACAGAAGCAAAGCTGATGATTGTCCAGCCCCCAGCCAGGAATCACACAAAATTCAAAAAGAGAACGAAGAGATGACGAATTCGTTTTCCTGTAGCCCACCATGTTTGACCACTGAAGAGGATTTGGAAAGGATGACTGAAGACATTTCCATGCCACAGAGGCCTTCAGTTATTAATTTTGCCACCAGAAATGACAAAATCACTACCTGTGCATTCTTTTTTTGTGCAGTTTCCTAATATAGTTTTTATTATGCCACTGTTTTAATTACAATTATCAGAAACTAGACCAAGTTTAAATTTAAAAAACATTTAAACTCCACCTTGCCGTATTGTGGTGCTATGTGATTTGGGTGAAGAACAGTTCAAAAAGGCACTAAGAGTTTATTTCCCTGATCTGCCAGAAGAGTTTGAACTGTGTAAAGTAAATAGCCAAGGACAGATATTTCCTTTGCAGTTGGAAAGTTTTACTTCAGATAAGATTCACTCATACAATGCATTGGGGAGATCTACCCTTTATATTCATCTCAAGGTGAATACATATGATACTGTTTTTTATTAATAATTTATTGTTATTTACTGATTAAAAATGTTATTTTTCAAAAACATGCTAGCAATATGTTGTGTAAAATATGGCAATAATAAATATATTTTCAATTTTGTATATATTTTGTGCCAATTAGGGAACAGTTCTATAAAGACTCATCTGGATCTGGCACTGAGAAAGTACTCCTGGCTTCTGCGGTTATAGTCCCATCGTATGTATTCTATCCATCCATCCATCCATCAATTTAATCCAAATCTAATACCTGCATGCACTATATTGCCCAAAGTATTCCCTGCTTTTTAAGGCCACATATTTTTCTATGATTTAAGGTTGTCAGATGCAGCACTGCAGAGGAGCTGACAGAGCTTAAAATCTCCTTGGGGGACTGTGGGGTACCCAACATTTTTACAGCCTCAGTGACTGATCTGCCCACAATTTATGGGTAGTTAGTTACCCACTACATCTACCACAGGTAAAGACATGGTATATAATTTACTGTAACTTCCAGCTGTCAAATTTATCCTAAACAAATCTCATAAGGTGCACAATGTTGGATCTCCTGAATTTTAAAGTAATATCCACATTCAGATTGGATATGTTGTTGTGTAGATATGTCATTAAATCCATCCATCATGAAAATGACACTCGATGTTCCGTAATTTTATCGATTTGACTGCACTGACACTATAGTATTAGAACTAAACTTGAACAATAATAAACTGACTGATGACAGCATCATTTTCTGTAGAGTTGCTGTATAGTTGTATGTATTGTATAAACATCAGGTGCCTTGACAACAGCAATTTTGTAAGTCTTAACCTCAGTTCACACCAATAACGGTAACTATAAAGATAACAATATTAGCATCCACTTAGCATCCATCTTTTTATTCGCAATCAAAAAAATGTATTTGGTAACTTTTAGCAACGTATATTTAAGTGACTCTGACAATAAAAAGGCACACATTTTCCATCCAAATTACACAAAAAGAGGAAATGGAAGATGCCTTCCAGTACACACATCAGGTTAATTTAGTTCAATTTAATAATAATTAGGCATGTTCCATACAGGTTTTTTTTTTGCCTTCGAGTCCAAGTCCGAGTCATTTGATTTTGAGTATCTACCGATCTACCGATGTATGTTAGACCCTATTCCATCTAAGCTACTAAAGGAGGTACTTCCAGAAGTCATAGATCCTCTTCTGAATATTATTAATTCATCACTATCATTAGGATATGTCCCCAAAACCTTCAAAATAGCTGTTATTAAGCCACTCATTAAAAAAACACAACTTGACCCCTATGAATTAATTAACTACAGACCAATTTCGAATCTCCCTTTTCTGTCAAAGATACTAGAAAAGGTAGTATCCTCACAATTATGCTCCTTCTTAGAGAAAAATGGTATCTGCGAGGATTTCCAGTCAGGTTTTAGACCATATCATAGTACTGAGACTGCTCTAATTAGAGTTACTAATGACCTGCTATTGTCAAGCGATCGTGGTTGCATCTCTCTATTAGTGCTACTGGATCTTAGTGCCGCATTTGATACTATTGACCACAACATTCTTTTAAATAGACTTGAAAATTATGTAGGCATTAGTGGTAGTGCACTGGCATGGTTCAAATCGTACTTATCTGACCGTCATCAGTTTGTGGCAATAAATGAAGAGGTATCATTTAGATCGCAAGTGCAGTATGGAGTACCTCAAGGCTCAGTGCTAGGGCCATTACTTTTTACGCTTTACATGTTACCCTTGGGAGATATCATCAGGAAACATGGTGTTAGCTTTCATTGTTACGCTGATGATACTCAGCTCTATATTTCTTCGCAGCCCGGCAAAACATATCCATTCGAAAAACTAACAGAATGCGTAGCTGATATTAAAAACTGGATGGCGAATAACTTCTTACTGTTTAATTCTGAAAAAACAGAGGTGTTAATTATTGGACCTAAAACCTCCACAAGTAATGACCTAAAACACAGTCTAATACTAGATGGCTGCTCTGTAAATTCGTCGTCATCAGTTAGGAACCTAGGCGTCCTATTCGATAGCAATCTCTCCTTTGAAAGATACATTTCTAGCATCTGCAAAACCGCATTTTTCCATCTTAAAAATATATCGAAATTACGACCTATGCTATCAATGTCAAATGCTGAAACATTAATTCATGCGTTCATGACCTCAAGGATAGATTATTGTAATGCTTTATTGGGTGGTTGTTCTGCACGCTTAATAAACAAACTCCAGCTGGTCCAAAATGCAGCAGCTAGAGTTCTTACTAGAACCAGAAAGTATGACCATATTAGCCCGGTTCTGTCAGCACTGCATTGGCTCCCTATTAAACATCGTATAGATTTTAAAATCTTGCTAATTACTTATAAAGCCCTCAATGGTTTAGCTCCTCAGTACTTGAACGAGCTCCTATCGTATTATAGTCCTTCAGGTCCGCTGCGTTCTCAAAATTCTGGCAATTTGATAATACCTAGAATATCAAAATCAACTGCCGGCGGCAGATCATTTTCTTATCTAGCGCTTAAACTCTGGAACAATCTACCTAACACTGTTCGGGAGGCAGACACACTCTGTCAGTTTAAATCTAGATTAAAGACACATCTCTTTAGCCTGGCTTACACATAAAATCATTAACACATTTCTATAATTCAAATCCGTTAAAGGATTGTTAGGCTGCATTAATTAGGTCAACCGGAACCGAAAACACCTCCCATAACACCTGATGCACTCGTTGCATCGTAAAAAGAATGGCATCTACGCTAATATTAGTCTGTTTCATTCTTATTCCGAGGTCACCGTAGCCACCAGACCCAGCCTGTATCCAGATCAGATGGTCACTCCAGTCCCCCGGATCCAGTCCGTACCCAGCTTAGAATATGGATCACCACCTGGAGATTACTTCAATAGCCGTGGATGTCAACCAGATGAGCTCCAAGGCGGACCATCAATAAAGACCTCGCCAACCTTGACGGCCATCGGCGCTACACCACAGGATCCTGATGAGTTCTCTACAATCAGACATTGGTACAAACTGTTGTTTGGTCTGGCCAGAGGAGAACTGGTCCCCCGACTGAGCCTGGTTTCTCCCAAGGTTTTTTTCTCCATTTCTGTCACCTGTGGAGTTTTGGTTCCTTGCCGCTGTCGCCTCTGGCTTGCTTAGTTGGGGACAATTTCCAGCGAAATCATATACTATTTGAACTGAACTGACAATGATATCACTGAATTCATTGATGAACTGCCTTTAACTGAAAATTGATTGTTACAATAATGCGTTACTTACACACTATTGTGCTGTTTAAATACTGTGCAGTTGCTTTGACACAATCTGTATTGTAAAAGGCGCTATATAAACAAAGGTGACTTGACTTGACTTGACTTGACCGATGCCGAGTCCTGATCCGATACTTCTATAATACATAAAAAAAGAATAAAGAAGAGCGAAGAAACAGATCCAGGATGTTCCTTATTTTTTATTTATTTCCACTTATTTTAACATTCAACAACTGTTAACAAACAGAGCACTTCTGTGAGGTAGCTTGAACAATCAAGTAATAAATTACATAAATTCTTCACTTCTGGACTTTAGTGCAACAGTAAATATTAAAAAAGTCTAATACAAAAACAAATAGCACCTCAACTTAAAATACCCCGCAAGGCATGTAAATAAATAAAAAAATACGGTAGGTCTGCACTTGAGTTTCTGCTGATGTGGTACTCATGACCATCCCTGTGACTGCCTCTCTTGTAACATTTCCTCAAAAAAAGAAAGGAGCAAATGAGAGGACCAATATGACCAAAATTGAAAATATGACCAAAATATGACCAGGGGGCAGCCGTGGCCTAATGGTTAGAGATTCGGACTTGTAACCCAAAGGTTGCAGGTTCGAGTCTCAGGTCCGGCAGGGATTGTAGGTGGGGGGAGTGAATGTACAGCACTCTCTCCACCCTCAATACCACGACTGAGGTGAGTCCCTTGAGCAAGGCACCGATCCCCCAACTGCTCCCCGGGCGCCGCAGCAATGGCTGCCCACTGCTCCGGGTGTGTGTTCACGGTGTGTGTGTGTTCACTACTGTGTGTGTGCACTTGGATGGGTTAAATGCAGAGCACAAATTCCTTGTATGGGTCACCATACTTGGCCTCACCCTCCTTTCCTTTCCTTTCCAAAAGCTTCTGGAGTTGGCCTGAACTCCACTTTCCTCACCACAGAGCCGGAAAATATGACCTAGTTTAGGCTGAGGACGAGTACTAAATCAAGGTGGGATCACATCAGAGACTTAATTTAATTTTAATCAAAATTTAGTTTATATTTTAATAAGCCACGGGCATTATAATCTAAAAAAGCATCACAGGGACACTGATGGACTTATGGTGTGTTCACACCAGACGTGACTTGCGCAAATAAATCGTGCTTTTCATGCATATTTGGACGATTTTGATTCTCAATTTCAATTCTTGAAGTAGATTTGTAGTATTACTACAGCATTTCACCTCAGAGTTACAAATCAGGCACACAGCTGTGTTCTTGTTCACTGTATCTTTATCTTGCTTGTGAAATGTGAAATGCTTCCATACCTCTGACTTTTTATGTGAAGGTGTGGTTGACATCGGGAACGCTCCTGAATCATTTAATATTCTGCCTGATTACAAGTAATTCATGACTGAGAACCTCCATAGTCTTCTCACTCTTCTGAACACAGTAATTAATACAGCACTTTAATGAAATGGCAATTAATTTTGTGCAGGTAACAGCTGTATTATAAAATTGAATTATAGTCTGTTTTTGCAATGTAGCAAGCTAATCAGAGCAAATGCACAAAAGGTATTAAGGGCCTTTTATCAAGCTTGTTGTTGTTTAACTGTAAAAAAAAATGTCACAAACACCATTATTAAAAATGTATATTACTAATATGGAATTGCAATCTGCATTTATAAATGCGGATTGCTAGACCATTGCCAGCAGATTCCGTGTTGGTGTCTCTTCAGTCTGCAGAGACGTACCAGACATGGTGACTGCAATGTGGAACTGCTTAGTGGAGGAGTTCATGGTTGTGCCCTCCACAGATGAATGGAGGTCCATTGCAGATTGTTTTAAGGAGAGGTGGAACTACCCGCTCTGCTGTAGAGCACTGGACAGCAAGCACATCCTGATAAAGGCACCCCCCAACACTGGATCCGGGTTCCACAACTACAAGTGAAATTTTTTCTTTGTTCTCCTTGCTGTTGTGGATGCAAGGTATTGCTTCCAGGTGATTAATGTTTGGGCGTATGAACGGACGAGCAATGGTGGGACTCTGGCCAACTCTGCCTTTGGCCAGCCACTCTCCATCTGCCACCTGACTGTCTTCTCCCAGGAGCTCACCACTGAGGACCCCCAGCCCTACGTCTTCTTCTTCTGTGTCCTCTGGGTGCGTGAGTTCAATAAGACTTTAGTGTTATGAGCTGCTTTATTAATTATCTCAGGCACTCATCCTGTATATAATAAGACATGTGAATGTATGAAATGTTAGTCATCTTCACTGCCGGTACAAGAGTGCACTGACCAGAAGTTAAAGTCAATGACAATGTGGTCACAAGAGATCCTCCTGTTCGTAATGGTATGTGGATATTATCCCACAGACAACGACTTGCTCCGAATCAATGAGAGTAACCTGATGGGATCTTCATCAAAGAACAAAAAATGCTTCAAAGAGAACTGGTGTGAAGTATAAGTTAATAATCAAAGGTCTCTTTCCACGTTTTGCACAGAGTGCTGTCAGATGATTTGTGCTTGTCTGCAGTCTGATCCTCAGCAGAGACACTTTCTAAATAAGATGCATCTCCATCACTAGTTTAAGTTGGTTTCGGTTGGTTTGATCAGCAGTCATTTAACACTAGAACCACCACAGTGTAAAATTTGCCATTTGTTTTCCAAATGTACATTATAGATTTCCAATAAAATGTCTAAGTCTCTCAGTCATTGACTAAAATTGTGTTCTGAACAATCCTGTTGTTAAAAAGTACTTAGATAAAACCAGATAAAAAAAAAAAATATATTATCAACCAATCAGTCCTAAGTGGTCCGGAAGTGACTGAGCAGACGAAGACACCACATAGAAATCCGCTGAACAGCTGATCACAGTACATCAGGTGAGGCTGATTTCCTTGACATTAAATAAGCTTTCTGGGATGTCAAATGTGTTTTCGTTGGTTTGGAGGATTTTGAGTGGCATATAAATTCAACAATGCAAATGACGAACACTATGGAAAATCCAATATGAAGGTGTTTTTCTTGTACAATAAGTCAATTTAAGAGCAGCAAGCAAAACTATTTGCTTATAGAGCAACTATAAAGCTATTCAGTCAAGAGCAAGATTTTGACACATCTGATTCTTTGCCAACAGTTTACGTTACCTTAAGACAAAACTGACTGTTTTTATGTGAATATACTTCCCAGTACAGTTGTTCTTTTTCTCAGTTTATTGCACTTAATGACTCTTTAACATCAATCAGCTTGCACTCTCTATCTTCTGATTCACAGATGTTTCTTTTTTGCGGCTATATTTACACACTACAGCAATATGTCATACATATTAAACAGGCCTACCCATTTTTTTATCAACTATAAATTTAAAATCTCATTTTTGGCATGATTGTTTACATACAATATTGCCAAAACATACATAAAACAAGCAATGACTAGAAGAAATACACTGCACCAGTAATAAATAAAAGTTATGTGCTAATTAATAAAAAATATGCTATAAAATAAATAAATTCTTAAAAAAAAAAAAAAAAAACTAAAAATAGTAATAGACACTCGGGACTGCCTTTTCAAGTTTAATTTGCCTGCGACTGTTTGTCAATTTTGTGCACACAGACTTTAATGGTGCAATCACACCGAACTCCAAGCGAATATGCGCACCGCGCCACTCGCTCTAGTTTATCCCCGCGGGATGTTTTTCCCGTCACTCGCGCGAATAACAACAGGGCGCAATCGACCGAATATATATATATATATATATATATATATATATATATTTTTTTTTTTTAATGTACAAATGTCCTAATCTATTTCAATATTTATTAATTAACTAAAAATAGTGACAATATTTATCTTAACCATAGACTGTTACATTACGTCATATTAATGCCAGCCCATGACTTTATAGAGCGGCGCCAGCCAAACCCGTGAATTCCCACTCGTGAACTCATACTAGATCGATGGACTCCCAGTTACGAGTTCTGACGTAACATAGCCCGCAAAACAACAATATCAGCCCTAATGCGAGCGGTGTTTATGCAAGTGGTACACGGTGGAAAAATAGAGCATAGGACAATATAACTTTGCAATCAAATTAATAATAATAAAAATAATAATAATTCATAAATGTGCCCAGGCAGTTTGGCGTGACTTGCCTGGAATGCTACAAAGTCATGAGTCGTGATTTTAAGTCGTGATTTAGGAGCTCAAAAACCTGCCTGGAACGCACAGCATTAGATGCATGCTGCACCATTAATATTATTATTAAATAAGGCCTATTATTAACATTGCATTTAGTTTGAGAGCAAAGGAATGACAACAGAACCTGTACATTATTTGTTTTGTATTGCTTTTTACCTTCTCTCCAAAACTCGTTTTTCTATTTTGAAAAATATTAAATAAAGCAAAGCCGTTTGAACAGCGCTCCTATTTTATCTTGGTACCATGATCCGCACTTACAATACAGTGTTCTTTTTAGCATTTATTTTACAATACTAACTAATAGGATAGAACACAGGTGTGGTGTTTTAGCAGCTAATCTATTGGTGATTAATATAAATAAAATAAAGCTAAAACTCTGTTTTGTCAGTGTTCCATGGTCTCATAGCCTACTATGAGAAATAACGTTTAATAAATGCAATACAATGCATCACAAATCCGTGAGTACAGTTTACAAACCCGTGGGAACGGATTGCTAAAGCGTACGCAGATATTATGAATTTGTCGGTAAGGATTCAAAGTCCGAGGGTACGGTTTACAAAATCTGAGCTCACGGATTGGAAGTTCGTGGGTACGGTTTGATAATCCGTGGGCACGGTTTATATTTATTTATTTAACCAAGGCAACAGTTTAAGAATTCGTGAGTACAGTTTATAAACTGAGGGAACGAATTGCAAAACAGTCCCCACGGATTAATAATTTTTCTTCTACAGGTGACGTAAGGGGCTCCGTGTGAGCCCAATATCGTTTTGCTTAATAAACTTATTTCCTTGTTTACTGACACCTATTGGTTATTTACTGGTACTACTGCCTTAACAATGACACTCCCAATGGAGAAGATGAGGATAATTTAATAGCATTTAATAGAGCCGTGTAATGTATAAATAATGAATATCAAAAATAGTCTAATAGACTGTTTTATATACAACACATGACTTATTGTGGCATACAACAACCAATTTTTAACCAAAGACTAGGCTATGTAAAATGTGAATTAACTTTTATTATTAACTTTGGTAAGTTTCAGATTTCAATTCATAAATAACATCGATGGAGGGGGCCCAAAAAATGCAGCCTGCCTAGTGTAGTCCATTTATTTAATCCGGCTCTGTATGATAGTGTAAATAAGAGATTGATCGTGCAGTAAAGAGAGCATTGTTGATTATAATAGAGCTTTGTGATATCGCAAACTAAGATGAGTGACAGCTTTTAATATTTTTATGAAAGTTTGTAAATGAGATATTAAATTAATACAGCCGTTAAATAAACTAGTTATTAGTGACTTACGTTGTCTGACAATAACACTATGTCTGATTTTGCTTTGTTTCCTCGTCAAAATTTATTCTGGAACAAGTCACACCGCTGTGCTTAAATGAAGATGCGCAGAGAAAAAGAAAAGTGCAGTTGCACATCTCCAATCAAACACAGCGGTGTTTCGTTTATAAGTGAACGTGTGTTTTTAAACGAATCTCGTGAAATGATTCAATTTCCCATTCATAAAGAGAGTCACTTGAATGAACCATACGATGAATGAATTATACGATTCAGTAATTAATTTCAGTTTGTTGCCGCCACCTGCTGGCAGATCCTTTCAGTTATTGAAATCTTAAATACTTGTCTATTAAAAATTTTATATAGAAAACACTAATCTCAACATTAATTTATGACTCATAGCACCTCAGAGACAATATTTGTGATCTTCTGATCAAGACCAGGAACAGTCCATCACAATAAAACTTTTAACATAAATTCTGCTTTTTCTGTTTACTAATATTGTTTAAATTTCTTCTTTGCAACAACATTCCTTTAATAGGAGATCTTCATTTATGTATAGTTAACTGGTGATCTTGGACCACTGACCTGGACAGACTGTTGTGCATAAATTTAGTTACAACACAAATATAATTTCTTAAATTGTAAAATGTATTTTTTTTTAAGTTATGCTGAATAAAAAGTGTATGTATAACTATTTTTGGCTTTTGACACATTATTTAAAATCTGTGGCTAAGAAATAACAAATTTTTTAAATGTTTTTTTGGTGGGGCCAGTAAAAGTTTTGGCAGGGCAAGTAAAAATCTGAACCACTGGCCCGATCGGGCCAGTAAAAAAAAACGAACCCTCCATGTATAATCATCATCCTTAATTATATCAAACAAGGCA
Organism: Garra rufa; assembly: GCF_049309525.1. NCBI lineage: Eukaryota > Metazoa > Chordata > Actinopteri > Cypriniformes > Cyprinidae > Garra > Garra rufa. The sequence continues at coordinate 86,790,070 of NC_133361.1, forward strand.
GTAGTTGGTTTCGGGCTTCGGCCTAGGCTGTTTTTAGCTGTTTTTTTTATCATGGAGAGCCGGAAAATATGACCTGGTTCAGGCTGAGGACGAGTACCAGATCGTGGTGGAATCATATCAAGAGACTTAGATTTCATTTTAACCACAATTGTTTAGATTTTAATAAGACAAATTTACAGGCATTATAAAATTCATCCACAATCTTGGTGGAGGGGGTTTTCGGCTGTTTTCAATTTATGACATTTAATATAAATTTTAATTGCAGACTACAAATGAGTTCTAAGTTGGTAAACTGTTTGATTTGTCGACCAAGTCAATAATTGGAAAACTGCCTTCTCCTAAGCATCATATTTCCTTTCGTTTAACCTGGTCATCCCAAAAGCCTCCCCATGGAGATTGGCCTGACATTCCCAACAATATTGGAGTCATTTCCACTGCTGAGGAACAGCTGGAGCAGAACATCCTGGATGAGGGTAAGAATAATAAATCTATGAGAAATGTAGTTATAAACTATACTTTAATAATTGTTTATCCTTTAATAAACCAAATCCATGTTATAAAATCATCCACAAACTGGGTTAAGAAGGATTTGGCTTTGTGTATGAAGGGAAAAACTGCCCAGGGTAAATGATGGACTTGACTCTATAATGTGCACATGATAATTGTTAAGGTTATTTAGGTGGCTGTGAAATTTTCAATGAAGACATCAAAAAGATGTATAAATATATATATATGGTGGATGTTCCCACCACCTTCATCTAAGCATCCTAATTCCTTTGTTTAAAAAAAAAAAAAAAAACCCTGGTCATCTCAAAAGCTTCCCCATAGAGATTGGCATGACAATTATCAACAATAAAGGTCCCATAAAATAACTGGACTGGGAGGATGACACAGACCACTGCATCATGGTCATGGAGTGGCACATGCCCTGTATGGACTTGAAATTAGTTTCATGAACACAAAGCATTTGCAGCCAGTGAGGTGTATTCAAAAGGGACATCAAACTGGAGAGCCTGCTGGTGAACCAGTACACCCTAGAGGTCTAATTGATTGACTCTGGATGCGGTGAGTTATTTAATAGGGCTGTTCGATTCCGAAAATTTTGGAGTCGATTCCGATTCCGATTCCTGGTTCTGGAATCGATTGCTCTCAAAATTGTGGACATCATGAGCCAGTGCTCCCGTAAAATAACATCTGAATCGTTTTTTGAACTGGTTAATTTAAATGATCTATCCGAACAAAACTTTTCGTGGAAATGTATCAGAATATAATAACTATTAGCGAGCAAGAGGCAAATTAATGGGTGCTTCTCAAACTGAAGGCTGCATCCTTAAACTCAGACGAGTTTAGTAATGAGTCGTTTTTATTACGTTTATTTTCGTCAATCGACGTTTGATGACTTGCAGCCTTCATGGAATGCAGCCTTCCGTTTAAGAGGTAAGTTTTTGTTGAACTGAAAACGGCTCTGAATGAGGAGTCGATTCCCCTTGAGAGGATCGATTCCAAACGTTGGAATCGACTCTCGATTCCCAATGCCTCGGAATCGATTCTTTTTGGAATCGATTCCCAGCCCTATTATTTAAGTCTTTAGTGTTATGAGCTGCTTTATTAATTATCTCAGGCACTCATCCTGTATGCAATTAAACATTTATATCTTCACTGAAGGCACAAAAGTGTACTGACCACCAGAATTCAAAGTTAACGGCAGGTGTCACACAAAGCTATGGACAATGTGGTCACAACAGATCCTCCTGTTTGTAATGGTGTGTGGATATTATCACACAGACAACAGCCTGCACATGATCAATGAGAATAACCTGCAAGACTTTCACCTTGATAGTTAAACGCGGATGTATACCAAAGACTATGGTCGCGCGTTTATGTCTCCTCCGCCAAAACACAGACGGGATCGCGTCGTCCTCCATTCATAAAAACCGAAATTACTATTGCGCGAAATGCCACGTAAATTCGTAGTTTTTTTGGATTCATAAATCAAATGTTGGTCTGTAACTTAATTCAAATCGCGATATGGATTAGTGTCTGTTTGCCTAGCTGTATGTATGAATGGTGGAGACGCGCTTTTACTACACACATACTGAAACACACGTGACGCTCCTAGTAATTTTTGGCATTTGCATCTCACATGAACATAACAAACTCAATCTCCAAAATTGCTGTGTCTGTCACTTTTACCGTTTCATTTGAGAAAACTCACATATCATACTGTATACAAAGAAACTTCATGGCAACCTGTCAAAATAAAAGTACGGTGTAACACGTAAACCCTCCACCATTCCCGCCCCACAGCCGCCATGGCCCGCCCCCCTCCTGGCTACGTGCTACAGTGGAAACACTGGCTACCATAGATATATATACGTAGATGTATATTTTTATCACACTGTACAACAATAATACTGTTTTTTTATTACAGTAAGGGCTAAGTTTAGGGTTGGGTAGGTGTAGACGTTAAAAAAAACACAATCTAATATGTAGAAAAAATTATTTAATTGTTAGTTAGTTAGCAAACACAGGTACATCTTATTGAACATAATTTATTTTCATCAACAAATTATCATAGAACAGCTTTATCGAGCAGTTTGTGATGCAGTTTGGAAACAGGAGATGAGCCCCTGGTCTAATGCGCCACCTGGCTTTGGAAACCCATTCTCAAAGACTTACTTTTAGTCATTATTTGGGTAGCACACATATTCTGAATGCCTTCAGCAGAATTCAAATTAGCCATTTTAATCTAGATTAATTCCAAGATTTAATCTAGATAAATCTAGATTAAAAAAATTAATCTATGCCCACCACTAATATATATATATATATATATTCTAATACAGGTTATTGTTTTGGTGAATATCTGTTTCTGAGATTATAAAAAGCATGGGTATTCAACCAGGCGTCCACAGTGGTATTGCAAGGGGTCCACTAATTAATGTTGAATCATTAATGATTTTTTATAAACATAAATGGTAACACTTTACAATAAGGTTCTTTAGTCAACATTAATTAACATGAATTAAATAATAAACTGCACTTACACATGTGGGTCCTTAGCTGGTCATGTTGTTGGTCAGGGACAAGCATAAACCAGCATAGACCAGCATCAAAACCTACCTAACCTGCATATGCTAATTTTTTAGAATACAAAATAATGTTTGGGAAAATAAATCTGTTTTAAACCCTCTTTTTCCTCCACACATTGTGACAAAATACTAAGTTCAAATAAAAACAAAATTAGCTGCATATAACATCGATAACAGTTCCACTAAACATTTGGGGGAAATATGATTTATGTGAGGCACTGGACACCGGATGCTCACCATGATTACACATAGCCGCTCTAATCAACTTTACATCGGTTACACACTAATTTAAATCCTGTAGAACTAATCATGCAGCATATTTATGGCTTGCCCTTTAAGACAATCCTATAAGACAATTCCTAATTGGTTCCAAAAACTGATTATTACAGCCTTCCATGAAGCTGCCAATGTAGGTGGTAGAAGCGAGCAAGTTACTGATGTGCAAATTAAATCCATGCACACTGATGTTAAAATGCTAACAGTGTCCTTTATTGTGTTTCCATCAAAAAACTTCCTGTGAGCTCTCCCTACAATTCATGATATACAAATGTGAAGTTTCTTACATTGTAGACAGAGCAAACACATTGTCCATAGTCCATATTATTCCTTGCATGTTTATGCATTAAGCTCAGTCCAACGCAATAGAGCCAGTTGACACGGTAAAGTGTACCATGAACAAAACACATTGCTTTAAAATGTGAATTAGAATTTATATCATTGTAGGAGCCCTTTATAGGATTCGTATTGGAATCCTTTAGGATTGTTTTGACCTCAACTGTAATTGTGGTTGCAACAATGTGGTTGCCGAGAAACAAAGAGGTGTAAGTTTGTGGAGTAATTTACAACAGCTTTGATTGTGGCTCAACCAATCAGAATCAAGTACCGGAATTGTCAGTTCTACATTTTGTTTGAAACCAAGTGTGCCGTAGGTGTCCTGAAAAGTGAAGCCAAAAGTTTTCAATCGCTCCCCGGTGGCTGGCTGCAGTATAGGTCATTAACCCCGTCCTCTCCATGTAATCTAATGGGAAGTGAGCCAAACTAAATAATCGAATTACACGGCAAATAATCATCGTGTGAGGTAGTTCTTGTAATGCTGATTCATGTGCAGGTGTTTGTTTTTCTAATAAGTTCGCTTTTAAGTAGTTATTTGATGCTATAAAAACGGGGTGTGGTGTCATGATTGTGATCGTGCGATTGGGTCTGCGGGAGTTTAGGCGAGACTTTGACACCACGTCTCTGCCTCACGACACTACTGCGCAAGCTCTGGCTCCAAATGACGTAATTTCCCCCAAGATGGTAGCGGCCATATGGAGTTGTTTTGCTTCACTTTTCTATAGTGGAAAGAAGCGGAGACGCGTTGTCCATCTTTTTTACAGTCAATGTTTGAAGCTGTCCATGCTAAGGGGATCTGTTAGACTTCTCTTTATTGTGAATCTTCATGTGCTTGTTAAGGCTTCCTTTTTGACTGAAACGGTTTCCACACTGTTTGCATGTGTAAGGCTTCTCTCCAGAGTGAACTCTCTTGTGAATGTAAAGATATACTTTCCTAGAGAAACTCGTTCCACACTGTTGGCAGGTAAAAAGGCTCTCTGTAATGCAAACATTCTGGTGATCTTTAAGGTTTCCACTTTCACTGAAACTCTTTCCAGACTGTGGGGATCTGTAAGGCTTTCCTCTATTGTGAATTTTCATGTGACTTTTAAGGTGTCCTCGTTGATTAAAACTCTTTCCACACTGTTGGCATGTGTAAGGTTTCTCTCCAGTGTGAACTCTCATGTGAATGTTAAGGCTTCCTTTTTCAGTGAAACTCTTTCCACACTGTTTGCATGAGTAAGGCTTCTCTCCAGTATGAATTTGTATGTGCCTGTTGAGGCATGCTTTACGCGCAAAACTCTTTCCACACTGTTTGCATGAGTAAGGCTTCTCTCCAGTGTGGAATCTCATGTGCCTTTTAAGGTGTCCTTGTCCTTTGAAACTCTTTCCACACTGTTGGCATGTGTAAGGTTTCTCTCCAGTGTGAATTCTCATGTGAATGTTAAGGCTTCCTTTTTCAGTGAAACTCTTTCCACACTGTTTGCAAGAGTAAGGCTTCTCTCCAGTGTGAATTTGTATGTGTCTGTTGAGGCATGCTTTACGAGTGAAACTCTTTCCACACTGTTTGCATGAGTAAGGCTTCTCTCCAGTGTGAATTCTCATGTGCCTTTTAAGGTGTCCTTGTCCTTTGAAACTCTTTCCACATTGACAGCAAGTAAAACTACTCATAGGTCCTGTTTTTTGAGCTCTTTTTTGTTTTGAAGCCTTTCCTGACTCTAAGGAACAAAAAGATTGTTCTCCAGATACAAAATCAAGAAGATTCTCAAACTGGTCTTTCTCTTCAGTTTCATTTAGTACTTCCCTCTCCTCTTTCAGCTCTGTTAGGTGAAGGTAAGGTGGAAAAAAGAGATGAAAGTTAACCCCAGTTTAATGGCACAAAACAACATCAAAACATGTAGATATGTGATACATGAATGCTAGATCCTATACCAGGGTGTCCAAACCTGATCCTGGTCGGCCAGTACCCTACAGAGTTTAAGTTAGCTTTTATACAATTAATTAAATCTAAGAAATCTATACAGACTTATCTCAATTATTTATATACCATTTTTATGTCTCCTCGGGGATAAAATTCAACAAATTTAGAGAGACTAGGAAAAAAGAAAGAGGACAAACTTCCCACTCAACCATCAGATGAAAAATTCATCACACAATAATTCTTCTGAGGTTTTATTAAGGGAGCAATTATGTTAATAATTGCCAATCCTAAAAGCTGGCTGTTACACTTGACCTTTTAAATGGAAAACACCAAAACAAAACACCAAGACTGTCAACAGCCAAGTATTGTGAATTGTGCTCTGCATTTAATCCATCAAAGTGCACTAATGCTGTTAAACTAACCTGGTCCAAGGAACCATCAGGCTTAGTCCTGTAACACGGACCAATAAGAATGCTCTGATTTTACTTACAACTGACTTACTACTGACAATTATTTGACTTTAGTATCAGGCCAAACATAAAAGTATATAGATTTTTTCCGCAAATAATAAATGAAATAAATAAAAACTTAGCCTGCAACCAACTGTATTTAATGTATTGTGCCGAAGTTTTAATTACATTTTAAGATATAAAAACAATTTAACAAGGTTGCTACTTGCACATTCAGTTGATCGGAGGTTTCTAGCCGTGCAGCCTTTCTCTCTTGTTGTACATTCTATCTCTAGTTTTTAATACACTAAACTAAAATATAGAAAACAGCCTACATTTTAACTGGGAAGAGAAACAGACATTTAATCATTTGAGGTAGTAATTAGGACTGTATTAGTCAGCTTACAACTGATTTACATTTACTGCTATGATAAAAATACACTTACATTATAGTTTATAATACTACATGTGTCACATTTAATGTCCAACAACAAATATTTAAACAAAATGTATGTTTTCCTCGTACTAAGCTACTATTATATTGTGTCAGTGCTTGTTTAATTGTGTAAACCTTGTCTACTCCTGACAACAAAATGGATGTTTGTATGACCTTTTAACATTTACATATTCTTCTGAAGAATATACACTGAAGAAAACACATCTCAAATGTATTAAATGGTACAAATATATTTGCTATGGTGGATCTATTTGACCTATAATTGAAATTAAGGGCAGCTTTAAGAATAAGCGTGCACATCAAATTATCTTGACTCACTGAACATGGATCAAATTAGCGAGATAGTTTATTAGTCACTAATAACCTAACCTAAATGGTCATTTATGGAACAAATTTAACCCTGATCGATTTAACAAATTATTTCAGGTCATGTTTTCTGAAAAAAAAAAAATAATAATAATAAATAAATAATAATAATAATAATTGGTAAATGAAATGATCTTACTAGAAAAATTGCATGAAAAAAGTATCATCTTATCCATTTGTACAGTCTAAGGTGTAAGGTGAATTTAATGTTTTCTGACATTTCAGTGTGGATGAGACACTTTTGGAAAATGCTAGTGTGGATAGAGAATATTTTAAAACAAAAAGTCTGTTTTCAATTGTATTTGAATTCATTTAGGTGTAGCCTAAGTGTTTTTCCTTGTCAGGGTGGCCGCGGATCCTTAAAAAGTCTTAAATTCCGTTGTCCTAAAATAAGGCCTTTAAATGTCTTAATTTGTCTTAAATCTAAATCCAAGGGTCTTAATTTTTTTACACTTTGAAAAGGAAAAGTTTATCGTTTTGAGGAGAATCTCCTGCGCAGGTTCTAAATCTGTTCTGTTGCTAGACACGCGCTTGCTTGACAACGCCTCAGCGTTGCCAGATTTAGCGGGTTTCCACCCAACTACACGCATTTGAATCGCAGATTAGCTGTTAAATTTAACCATCATAGAGTAAAAGTTTATAAATGTTTTTACGTTGCCGCACACAACTGGCGCGAGCACGCGCAGAGAGAAAGAGAGGAGAGAGAGGCGCGCGGCGCGATTCACAGAGATTGATTCCTCTTTAACTGCTATTTGAACGGAAACGTACATACCAAGTCATGTCTTGATACCCGTTTTGGTATTCTGTTTAACAGTCGTTTATGTCTTCAGTGAACCGAAACAGCTGAGAAAGAGATGCGTGCCAGTATTCGGTTTGGGCATTTGGCCTTAAAGAGACAGCGTCCTATAAATACCTGCAGTGAGAAACACTAGTTATTTTACAATTAATTATTAAATTTCCCCTCCTGAATACTAGTGTTATTGATTTTATTACTAACTTTATGTTGTATTCATTTACACTTGTCATTTGTGTAATTGTTCTTGTAGGGCTGTCGCGGTTAAGGAATTTCCCTTGCGGTAATTTTGAGTGGCTCAGTAGCGCGGTATGCGGTATTACCGGCATGTAATTGTGTGTATGCTGTTACAATGTAAGGTCATATTCAGAAATCAATAAACCGAAACCAAATCGCGTTGATATATGAAGTGAAGTAAACAGTACTTACATAGAAACCTAGCCAGTAAGAAATGCAAATTTTGAAGAAAAATGTCAGAAATACTTAGAGGCTTTGCATCTGAAATCTTCGTGTATATAACAGTTAGCGCGCACCCTCGAGTCTGACTGGACGAGAGACTTTCTGTCAGTATGTCACCTGCGTGTTCTAGGCGAGCTGTCAGTCAGTGCAGTTTCATTTTTACGCCACAAGATGGAGGCAAGAGACTATCTTTGAGTAAGTCTTTAATCCGTTCATTCAACTGTACGTTCAAAAACGCTTATTTATTCAAAGAGAGACGTAATGAAACACGATGTTAAAATCATTTTAACTTTATTCAAAGAGAGACGTAATGAAACACGATGTTAAAATCATTTTAACTTTAATCGCCACTTTTAAAGGCTCAGCTGACTAGCAGAGCACCGATGTTAAGACAGAGATTTCACTTTCCTTGGACATGACAAGCTAGTTTCACATACATGCATGACTCGATCTGAAAGACAGAAGCAGATAATCGCACATGGTCAGTCGATCTCTCTCTCATTCACTGTCTGTTTAGGCTTGTTAAGTGCATATCTACTGAGCCTCATAATAAACACATTATGTTATCATTACTAACTTATTACTAATTTAATATTCAGCGCACAGGCATTAATTGAGAAGGGCAAATCCTTAGGAAAAAAGAAAACAGGCAAATATCGCGGTTGCTGCGGTTGTTGCATTCCTCTGCGGTTATGCACGTCAATAGCGCGGTATTGCGATATTGCGGTTATCGCGACAGCCCTATGTTCTTGTTTTGTTACTGAACTTTAGTTCAGATAGTAGTTTTTGCTGTGGATGAGAAGTAGCCTACCTAATGTAAGCATTCAGTAATTAGGAAAAAACTAACTTTTTTTTTTTTGCTGATCCGAAAAATGATCTGATCCATGACTCAAAATCCGTGTTTGTTACACTGTTACATTGGCTTCAAAGTGTGTGATAGCCTTGACTTTGTCATGGAATAGAAAATAATTTCTTCTTCTGGAATAGTGTTTTCTATTGAATATTCCCAAGAATAATCAGTTAAATAAAATAATAATTTAAAATATCTTCATAGTTTTGTGCTAGACTTTTGCGGGACTTTCAATTTTGTCTTAAATTTTGTTTGAAAATGGTATTAAAAAGTCTTAAAATGTCTTAAATTTAACTTGGTCAAACCTGTAGACACCCTGCTTGTTTTATTTGCTTACCAAATACGTAAAATGAACAAATGTAGACAGCATGCAGTAGCCAAATGTAATTACTCACATTTCAAGGTTTGTTTTGTGCAAAATAAATTGTTTTCTTAGTACTTTTAAATAATTACCCTAATATTTTTAATATTACAAGCAGATACTGGGTTTAATGTTACAATGTTTGGTTTAGACTAATTGCATTTTATTGTCACAACTTAAATGCCTGATGTCATAATAACAAATGTCCAGTATGAAAGCAGGATCTTCTCAGCTGCACTTGAAGGCGGCATTAGTATGTGATCTCAACATGCAACACTTCTGTCAAATGTCAAAACATTTCTGTATATTCAATTCTATAATGAGTTCAGCTATGAAAATAAAACTAACCTGTTTGTTCCTCAGTATCTTCATGTTTGACTCTGAATGTTTCTTCACTCTTCATGTCTTCATTCTCCTCTTTAATAAACACCATCTTTGATTGTTCCTGAGTATCTTCTTGTTTTAATGTTAATGTTTCTTCAATCTTAATGTCCTCACTCTCCTCTTTAATAAACGCCATCTTTATAACAGTGTGTCACGTGGATCTCTGTTGATTCTCCAGGAGTTGTTTTGTGAGTTTGAAAACTTTGTCCTGTTTAAGATGACAATAATTAATAGAGAGAAAAATCAATGCAAACTAAATCTCCATCTGCGTCTCAATCAGCTCCTAGTTCACTAGTCAGTGCACTAGAAAGACAATCAGAGAGTTAATAGACTTATATAAAATCTATAAAATATATACAAATTGTAACCAAAGGTTCATACTTAGATTATAATTTTAGGCTATTTTGATTTATGTTTGTTATTCAATTATTTGTTCATCCTATCTAACAAATTTCACAAATGATTTGATTCAAATGATTCGATTCTCAGTTTCTCTCATCACTTCTTATCATCACACGATTGATTCATGATATATAGAGAGAAATGAGACGCATCTTTTGTGTTATTAAAGCCTAACGTCTTAAGTAACTCTAAAGCAATACAACGTTATATTTAATAAGGATGATTTATTTAACATAGCTTGTAAAAACGCTTTATTGATGCAACAATATCCATTGGTTTAAAAACTTTAAAACCACAAACCTTTCTTCAGGCGACTCACAACTTGTCACAACAGATGAGGAGCTCAGCGCATCTTTATGACGTCACACCACCGGACCAAAATAAAAGTCCCATTGGTTCACTGCTCTCTAGAATCACAAACACATCATAGAAATGTTGATTATAGAATAGAATTTCGTACCCATGATGATGCTTTTCTAAAGTTATAAAGATCGTAAATGAATCTATTAATAATATTCTCTATTTTATTAATGTACATTTATAACACTATGCTTGCTGTTTATATACCTTGCCATTACAATACATTCACATAAAACTAGTCAATGCTACTGTGTAACGTTTACAAAGGTTGTGTGATGGCAAATTTAAAAGGAATACAGTCCACTGATTATGACCTTTTCAGTTTCGTTAACTGGCAAAAACATGCAAATATATTCAGCTGTTACTCCATATCTTCCCTTATTAACAGTGAAAAGTTTGGCTAATAAATACAAGACACAATAAACAGTTTATTAGTAACTTCAACTAGAAGTACATCTATCAGGGGGAAAAAATCAAATATGTAATGTTGTATTAGTGTTACAATTTTAGTGAAGTTAAATGTTTTGAAAACAAAATACCTTTAATACACCTGCAGGAAAATGAAGATCAGGAGACTTGTTTGAGATGGTCCTGTGTGTCGCTGTGATCATCCAGACTGACTAAAAGACAAAGCTCTCAGATCACAAGCTTAAACACATTATTCAAGGGATGTGAGCAGTTTGTTTTAAATGAATATATTTAGCTTTAGGAGTGTGTGAACATGAATGTGAAATGATGGTAAGTGTCATCTTTTGTCTTTATTGGCTGTTGATGTTTCTGCCTCATTTCTTTAATTGGTGTCTTTGTTTCTGATCAATATCTGAGTTAAATATGAATGCAGAGGCTGAAGGTGAGTCTTTCCCTGATCTCTGTGATAATGAGTCTATAGTTCTGCTGATTGGATTAGAGTCGCTGTAAATCTGGGCAAATTCCTGTAACTTCTTTCATCCTTTGCATATTTTATATTGTAATGAAGATCCTGAAATCTGTCTAAAACTTCCCTCCATGTAAAGCCTAATAAAGTAGTGTTTCTAAGTGCTGAAAGTGATGGATGAAGTACACAAATTAAGTACTTGAGTAAAATAATATCCTAATAAAATATTGCTTCAGTAATTACTGACGTTTCATTTAAATGTACCCTAAAAAAGTACTAATTAATGAAATGTTTATTTCGTAATTTTTATTTATTTATTTTTATTTTCAGTAATTTTATATTATATGTTTTATATAATCCTTGTGTTTAAAATGCCTGGGGGAGTTGAGCTTGTTATTAAAAAAAAATCATCAAAACATTAAATATGTTAAAATATCAATTGTTACTAATATTTATTGTGTACAAATGATATTAAAAATTAGAAAAGAAATGTGTCTTCACAAACAGTACAAAAAAGACCTCGCATTTGGGCAAAATGTATAAACAAAGCAGTAACTGTAAAAATACATTGTTTTGCAAATAATAGACAGCTGTATGTGAATGGGACTTTTATTTTGGTCTGGTGAAGTGAAGTCATAAAGTTGCGTTGTGCTGCTCCTCTGTTTTGATTCACCTGAAGAAAGGTTTGTAGTTTAAAGTGTTTAAATCAATGCATACTGTTCTGTCAATTTAAACAATTTTACAAGCTGTGTGAAATAAATTAATCATTAATAATCACAACGTTGTAATGCTCTACACTGCTTAACACTATTGTGTGAGTAAGGCTCAATCCCAATTCTACCCCTTACCCCTACCCCTCCGTTTGGCGCATTCACGTGAAGGGGTCGGGGTGTCTCATTTCCACGGGGGCAGCCGTGGCCTAATGGTTAGAGAGTTGGATTTGTAACCCAAAGGTTACAGATTCGAGTCTCAGGTCCGGCAGGGATTGTAGGTAGGGGGAGTGAATAACCAGCACTCTCTCCACCCTCAATACCACAACTGAGGTGAGTCCCTTGAGCCAGGCACCGTTCCGCCAACTGCTCCCCGGGCGCCGCAGCATTGGCTGCCCACTGCTCCGGGTGTGTGTTCACTACTGTGTGTGTGTGTTCACTACTGTGTGTGTGCACTTGGAAGGGTTAAATGCAGAGCACAAATTCCTAGTATGGATCACCATACTTGGCCTCACATCACCTCCTTTATTTTATGTTGTTTTGTAAATATACGTTTGCAAAAAAAATCGCTAAAGTTTGCTAGCAGATAGCACTGATTGCATGATATTACAAAATATATTTTTATGTCATATACAATTGACTGCAAGTTAGAAACATGAAAGACCAGTGGCACGGCAATTTGCAACGGTGGTGTAGTGGAGGGTGTATGCAGGTAACGTATACGGTGTAGACACACTTTCACTTTTTAAATCCCCTCTGATGTGCATTATTCAGTAGTGTCCTGCATTCGCCAAAATCATGGCAGTCCACCACATCCAGTCATGTGAATAAATGTAAACATTCGCTCAAAACACCCAATAAAGGCAGTGATGATGCAGTCAGGACCGTGGAGCCGGCTTGCTTTGAAATGTATTTGATTGCGCCTAATGCACCTGCGCCAGCTAAGTCTACCACACCAGTAATTTAAATCAGTACATAATAATAAAAACGATACCTTACAAATAAAAAGAAGCTGATTTTTACGATCAGAAATTTCTTAAACCAGTGAACCCCTGTAAACATTTTAGTCCAAGGATCCAGAAAACGAACGCGTTCAAATAGAAAGTTGAAAACGAAATTCACAAATGAAGCATATATACTTCTCCAGGCACCACTACACTGATTAGCAATTTGCTGCGCATGTGATAATGCGTTGTTTGTTTTGCTTACGGCCACATGTGAATGAACGGTGAGTACACCGTACATTTGTACTTTTTGAAAACATGACAACATTTTAACATCTTGGAATGAGTGATAAACATCTGCGCATGTCCTCTGACGTAACATTAGGAACTAGCGACAACCTATGATGACGTATAACAGTGTTGTAGTGGTGTCCCATTTCTTAGGGGAAATATTTTAGCCCTTCCCCTTTCCACTTTGTTTCAAGGGACAAGGGGAAGGGGCGAGGGGTAGGCGAAGGGCTAGAAAATAGAATTGGGATTGGGCCTAAAGCTAATCCACATGTGAGTAACAGAAAAGGTGCGTTCATTTCGCTCCCAGTACATCGTTTAAGTGGAAAGAAGTAATGACAGAAACCGTTTTTTTTCCTAATCTGAGTCAACTGAACCAAACCATTCGTAAATGATTCAGTGATTTAAAGCGCTGGCTCACCACAAACTGCAATACAATGAAAACAACAAACACAAACGTGTGTAATGATAACTTTGACAGACTAACGGCAACTGTCTTCATGGAATCTATTAGACGTGATCTACAAATAATTGAATACCGAATTTAAATTAACGAGTTCCCTCTTACAGATAACAGGGATGGGGAGGGGAGGGCGAGGTGGGCGGAAAGGGGGCTAAGGAGCAGGGATGGGGAGGGGAGGGGAGGGGGGCTAAGGAGCAGGGATGGGGAGTGGAGGGGGCTAAGGGGCTGGGATGGGGGGGGAGGGGACTAGAGGCTTCTGCGGAAGCGGGCTTGTGTTGCGGGGTACGAAATAGTGGGGGTGGGTAGGGGATGGAATGGACTGGGATGATTGTTTTAGCTTAACAGTGTTTGGTGGGCTTCTTTGATGTGGGAGCGGTCTGATCGGATGTAGCTCTTGAAAGCTTCTGACGACCAGCGACCGAGTGTTTGGATTTGCTGCTGGGAGAGGCCTTTTTGGGCTGCTGTTGTTGCTGCGCCAATTCGAAAGGAATGGCTGGAGAAGTTGTCGGCTGGGATGCCGGATAAGAGTAATACAGACTTAAGGTGTTTCTGAAACCAGAAACGGGTGACGGGACGGTTGGAGTCGTCTGTAAAGAGGGGGTCAGATGGGTTTTTTGATTTAGATTTCATGATCTGGAAAAAGGCTAGGAGGGTTTGGAAGGGTTGGATGGGCGACTGGAGGTTAAAAATGTAAATGAATGCTTTGTTTGATAAAATAGGAAATAGCTTCACTGCCTAGTACTGCTAGGTCAGAAATGGTTGGGTGGATGGCTGGGTTGAAGCTAGATGTGATGGCGAGCTCAGAGCACCTGAGGAAGCCGAAAAAAGCCAGGATAAACATGGCGTCTAGCGTGCGGGCGGTGTGGATGGATTTATAGCCTTTTCGGAGGGTGGAAATGCACTTTGATAGCACTTTGAGTGTTATCGGTTGGCGGGTGTCTGGGCGGGTGGGGTGGGTTTTTTGTATACCTTTAATGAGTAGGGCTGTCTGGGAATTGGAAATTTGGGTGGAAGGTGAGCCGTATAGAAGTTTGTGGAAGAATTGAATGCCGCTAAGGTATCCTTTAATGGAGCTGACTTGGAGGTTTTTGATGGCGTTAAGATAGGAGATGAAGGAGGTGATGGCTAGCAAGGAGAAGTCGTGGAACGATAGCTTGTAAGCCGCGTGAAATGTTTTGAAACATCTCCAAGCTGTAAGGTAGGACTGAAGGGTTCTGGGGGAAACGGCTTGGAGAATGGAATTGAGGGAAGCTTCGAGGAGGGGTCTCAGGGGGTGGTTTATGGGAATATCAGCTCTGAATAGGGAGGTACTGGGGTCGGGAGTGGGTCCGCCTCCGGCGCCAAGGATCTGAATTTCTGGAAGGAAAAACGAGAAAGAGAGTCAGCTATTTGATTTTTTGACCCAGGGATGTGTTTAGCGGTGATAATGAATTGGTCGCGAGCCGAAATCCAAATTAGGCGTCTTAACAAGGGCATTAGGGTAGGAGAGTGGGAACGGCCTTTGTTGACGCAATGCACAGTAGCTTCGTTGTCACAGTGGACGAGGATGCTAGTGGCAGACCACTCTTTACCCCATAGAGAGGCCGCAACGACTAGTGGATATAGCTCGAATAGTGCTGAGGATGATAGCTGGGGCTGCAAGTTGGCCATCTGGGGGGGCCATGTGGATGCGAACCAGCGGCCTTTGAAAAAAACGCCAAAACCGATGGAGGGGGCGGCGTCTGTAAACAGTTGGATGTCGATCGGGGAAGAAATTAGGTTATTATAGAAAAAAGATAATCCGTTCCATTGCTGGAGGAAGGATATCCAAAGACTGAGCTCGTTTTGGCATGGGTCTGTTAGGGATATTTGATCTTCTAGGGCGTGGGCGGAAGATGCGAGTGAAAGGAGGTGGGAGATGAAGGGGCGGCCTTGCGGGATGATGCGCATAGCGAAGTTTAAATGTCCAAGGATGGACAGGAGCTCGCGCTTCGAGCAGCTTGGATTGGCTAGGAGAGAGGAACAAACCAGTATGGTTCTATCAATTTTTTCTTTGGGTAGAGAGGCCTGGAATTTTTGGGAATCCAGGTTGATGCCCAAAAATTCGATAGAAGTGCTTGGGCCTAAGGTTTTGTCTTGGGCGAGGGGAATCCCGAGCTCTGAGAAGACCTTTTGGGTGGTCAGAAGATGAGCAGCTGGGACGGAGTCGGGGGGCGAGATTATCAAAAAGTCGTCTAGGAGATGGACTAACGACGGTATGCCGTAATTGTTGGAGAGAATCCAGCAAATTGCCTCTGAAAGCATGTCGAAAATTTTAGGGCTGCTTCTGCAGCCGAAGGTGAGGCGGACGGCAAAATAGTATTTATTCTGCCAGCAAATGCCGAATAGATGCCAAAAATCTGGGTGGATGGGCATGACTTTAAAGGCGGAGGTGATGTCGACTTTAGCCAGCCAAGCACCGCGGCCTGCTTTTTTGATCAGGGTAATGGCTTGGTCAATGTCGTGGTAGTGAAGAGAAAATTCGCCGAGCGGGATGAGGCTGCTAATGCTCGGAAACTGGGAATTATGTGGGGACGACAGATCGATTATAAGACGTTTCTTACCAGAAAATTTTCTGGTAGCTACGCCAATGGGGCTGACCCGAAAGACGGTGAAGGGAGGAATGGGGAAAGGGCCGATCATGAAGTTCGCTTCTAATTCTTTTTTAATTAGGAGGTCGACTGTTTCGGGTTCGGCAGAAGCCGACAGTAGATTGGGACAGATAAAGCTTTCGGAAGGGAGACTTACGACGCCGGGGTGGAAACCATGAGACAGACCTGTTAGAATATATTCTGTAAACTGAGAATCAGGATGATGAAGTAGTTCTTCAGACAGACGAGAAACATTTACAGGAGTCGATAAATATTGTTTAGAATTGTTATTTGCAGCTTTTTGCACGGGATAAACCAGGCGAGCATGGGCCCCGCCGCAAAAATTACAAACATGCATGAACCGGCAGCGTTGCCTTGTGCATCTGCCGCTGTTGAAGCTGGCGCATACCTGGTTGTCGGTGGGGGGAGGGCGGCGGCGGAATGAGTGAGAGGGCGTAGTGAGGTTGTCCATGAGCCGCGGGACATAGCTGGTGGATTTGGGCTGGGAAGGTTCAGGGCAGGGGGGGATGGATGGATTTATGAAAGGGCAAATGACAGTGGAGTGGTTGAATGAACGACAGACAGCGCAGGAAATGTTACGACAGCCTAAAAATACCCTGCTGTGTAATTCGGTGTCTAGAGCCCCCAGTAAGGGCACTGATTCCACTGGGAAATCCGGATGGCACATTTTGCGGCGAAAAGCTTATGGTAGGTGTAAAAATGGGATCCCCCGTATGATAATGCGAGCTCAGCGATTATGGTGAGGTAATCGCCGAGCTCGCGTCTTCTGTGTGGATAAACGGTGCAAATTACTTCTAAGTAGCGGGTGAATGCGATGGTGAATTCGGCAAAAGATAAGATGCGTGACGGATTATTAGTGGAATTTTTGAGAGTGACTGAAAAATCGCCGCAATTGATTTGGCGATCGGAAGTTGGAGGAGAGATAGGAGAAAGTAGACAAAAAAGGTCGATATCTGCACCTGATAAGATCTGGTTCCTGATGGAGGTGGGCACTAGGGGTGGTTCCAGGGCTAAGGCGTTTGGGGGAACGGGCAAGGGTGTTGCTGAGGCGAGCGTGAAAGAAGGGCGGGCTTGGGCATGAGAAAAGGTGGCTGTTTGCGGAGGCATGCTCACGCTTGGGGCGATTACTGGGACTGATGGCAGAGAAAGGAGGAGGGGGGGGATAGAGGGCGCTGGGGCTTGCGTCATTGACGGCGGCATGCGCGCGTCAGACGCGAATCCTGTAAAGAGTGAGGGAGGGAGGAGGGGAGGAATGGCGGGCGCTGGGGCTTGCGCCGGTTGTGAAGGGGTACTGGCGCTGGAGTGAGATGGCGGCGCTGCCGGCCATGGGAAGGAAAGGGGAGTGTGGGGAGGCTCAGGCTGAAGCTCTCGACGGCTTGAAGAAGCCGTAGGGTTGAGGTTTGAGCCGTGAGCAAGGTGATGGCGTTCTGATGAACGCGGGAGGGGGCGGGGACTAGCGGCCTCAGCGACCGGGGCACGGCCTAGACTCGCTGACGGTCTGCTGGTGCGCCCTGGCCGGGAGCCTGTCCCTGCGGCGCTGACGATTTGATCTGGTCGATTGTAGGGAGTAGAGCGGCGCCCGCTCGTTCTATGCGCCTTGGATGCAGGGGTGAGGCTGGAGGATTCGCCCGGTTGGAGCGAAGCGTGCAGTCTGAGGAGGTCCGCTTTTGTAGCTCGGCGCGGGAAGATGACGCCGGCGCTAGTGAGCGCTTGCCGCAATCCCGCCACAGCTGTATCTTCCGCCCCAGCCACAGGAAAATGGACTGAGGCGTAGGAAGACGCCGGGGAAGGTGGAGGACGCCTGGACGGTGCCGGTGATGGCGGGGAAAGGTGTCGATGTGGACGAGCGGCGGTGGTGCGGGAGGGCCTGCGGCCTCTCGGTGCAGCCGCGGGCTCAGTTGGAGGGTCCTGCGGGGCGGTGGTGGCCTGAGTTGCAGGAACCTCTTCAAAGAGGTTATCCTCTGGATAGAGGTCGATTTCAGATGTCTCCGCGGTGGTTGGGTGGTCCATGGCGTTTAATGAAACAAGAGATAATGAAGGTAGGAATGTTGTGATATTTATAGGGATTTCCTGGGTTGATAGGATATGGAGAATGATTGCTGATGGTGAACCAGCCGTGTTAATTATCTGAGCGAGCTCCTCCCTAAATTTGTTCAGAAAACATCACTAATAAATACCTTAAAATGAACTTTTTTTCACAGACAATTTATGGGGCAGGCAGCGAGCGGATCGTGAACAAAGGTCAGCTGAAAATTACACTTTATGTTTCAGGCTTAAAATCGCTGATACAACCTTTAAATACAGGACAGTTCTGTATTATTAGAAACACAGTTGGAAACCCGACTTAGAAGTGTGGTGATACTGAACTGGAGAGCTGTTTGAGACACAGACAGATTTAATTTGTATTTATTTTTCTTTCTATTAATCATTCTCATCCTAAACACACAGAAGAACTCCTGGTGAAGCGACTGAGATCCATGTGACACACTATTATAAAGATGTTGTTTATTAAAGAGGAGGGTGAAGACATGAAGTTGGATGAAACATTGAGAGTCAAACATGAAGATACTGAGGAACAAACAGGTTAGTTTTCATTCTCAAAGCTGAACTCACTTATTTCATCCTTATTAAAATGTCCACTACTACATAAAAAGTTGTGACATTTAACTTAAAAAAAAAAACACCTTACATTTATGTCACTTAATTATGCAGCATCTAATTCAATATCATACTAAGATATTAACATACCTGAACATTAATACACTAAAAAAAAAATAATAATTAAAGTTACATGGATTTACTTCACTTTTTATGTCAGTTCGGTTACTTTGCATCTAATTAACATGATTGAATTACATATAATAGGCTGAAACCTTGTATTGTATTATATACTACTCTTATTTATTTATTATTTTCCTGTCTGGCACCAGGTTAAACATTTTAATTTTAAAACTACTTTTCAAAATCAAAAATTAGGGCTTTTTTCTACCAGTAGCATATATTACATTACAGTAATAATTATATTAAAATGCAACCTGTGCGTGTTGTTTTTTCTCAACAATGCAATTTTGACCCGGTGAGCTTTATAGTCAACGAGGTTTTTTTTTTTTTTTTTTTTAGAAAAGGTTGAGCTTTGATAGTTTGTTCAACTATGTGTCATTTAAAGTCCCTACACTTAATTTTTTTTTCTGCCATCCATAGTGAGCAATGTACATTTGTGAGTTAATATCAATCCCACACTAGAGGATCTTAAAGAACGAGTGGAGGCATATGGTTGGAGTAAATCAGATAAATATGAAGAGCTTTCTAAGTGAGGATCAGTATCTTGAAGTCTGTACACCAGGAAACTGAAAGCCATTGAAGGTGATGAAGAACTGGATTAATTTGCTCATTGTTTCATGTGAGTGTGATTAAACAGGCTTTTTGAACATGTACGTCAGGGCTGCTCAACCCTGCTCCTGGAGATCTACCTACCTGCAGATTTTTGTTCCAGCCCTGCTCCAACACAGCTGTCTGTAATTATCAAGTGCTACTTAAGAGATTAATTAGCTGGTTCAGGTGTGATTCTTCAGGGTTGGAGCTGAACTTTGCAGGATAGTAGATCTCCAGGGACAGGGTTTGGCACCCCGGATGTATGTAATGGTACATCCCTTTTATCAAGATCTAGATTGGTGGAGGTCCTAAAGACAGCAAATAATTAACAATATTGACAAGAGGTTCTGAGTTACACATCTTTAAGAAGTTTAGTAGGTATTTGATCCGGAATATGCATTTGGATTTGATGCATTTCATCTAAATGTTTTGATGTCTGTTGCTTTATGCCACTGGTCTTAAACTCTATTTCTGGAGGGCCACAGCTCTGCACATTTTTGCTCCAACCCCAATCAAACACACCTGATCCAGCTAATCAAGGTCTTCAGGATTACTATAAACTCAAAGCAGGTGTGAGTTGGAGCTAAACTCTGCAGAGCTGTGGCCCTCCAGGGATTGAGTTTGAGACTTCATCTTTATGCCATTAAACTGGCGTTAAATTGTATTTGTGTCTTTTCATCTCAGACCTGATGGCGCTGAAAGAGGAGAGTCCAGAGCTGAATGAAATGCAAGAGAAAGATCTAAATGAAATACAGCATGATTTTAAAACTGATGAAAATTTAATTAGTTGCTCACAGACTCAAAAGACAGTAACATGCCGTCAGTGTGGAAATCTTTTTACACAGAGAAAATACCTTAATGTCCAAATTCACACTGCGAGACCTTACATCTGCTCTCACTGTGGAAAGAGTTTCTCACTTAGAGAAGGTCTTAGGACTCAAATGATTAGTCACACTGAAAAGAAACCATTGATGTGTACTCAGTGTGGAATAAGTTTTTGCTATAAACTAAACCTTAACAGACACATGAAAGTTCACGCAAAGGTTAACAGTTTTGAATGCTATCAGTGCGAAAGGACTTTCACAGACAGGAAAGATCTTAAGGATCATGTTAAAATTCACATTGGAGAGAAGCCTTTCATGTGCCATCACTGAGGACTGAGTTGCTCAACAGAAGGACACCTTAGAAGTCACATGAAGATTCACACTAGAGAGAAACATTTCTCCTGCAATCAGTGTGAAAGGACTTTCACAGACATGAAAGATCTGAAGGATCATGTTAAAATTCACATTGGAGAGAAGTCTTTCATGTGCCATCTCTGTGGATTGAGTTGCTCAAAAATAGGAAACCTTAAGAAGCACATGAAGATTCACACTAGAGAGAAACGTTTCACCTGCAAACAGTGTGGAAAGAGTTTCTCAAGAGAATCAAACCTTAAGCTTCACATTGGAGAGAAGCCTTACCAGTGTCTCCAGTGTCCGAAGAGTTTCACATGTCCAAGCAGCATGATGCACCATTTTAAAACCCATTCTGAGACGAAATCGCCATTTTCCTCAGAGTGACAAGGTTTAGAAAATAAGTCATTTCTACAATCATGGTTCATTTTGGGGGACATTCAGTTGTAGTCAGTGTAATAAAAACATTATTTGCTACCACACAAAAAAATAAAACAAATGTGAGACCCGGTTTCTATTCTTTGTTGAAGGAAAAATGCTGTGTAAAATCAAGGCTACGTTCACACCGCAGGTGAATGCGGGTTACATCTGACTGTCACCTATATGATGACTTCTTTTACTTATTTTATTTGCATTCTTCATGTCTTTATGCTTCATCATAAGGCCTAGATTCATCAGGATGCTCTTGGTAGTGATCCTTGGATTCTTTTTTTACCTCTCCTACTATCCTCCTGGCCAGTACAGGTGTCACTTTTGGCTTCCGACCACGTCCTCTGAGATTTTTCACAGTGTGGAATGTCTTGTATTTTTTAATAATACTTTGCACTGTAGCCACTGGAACTTTAAAACATTTAGATATGGTCGTATAGCCCTTTCCTGACTTGTGAGCAGCCACAATGCGCAGCCGCAGGTCCTCAGTGAGCTCCTTTGTCTTAGTCATGATTGTCCACAAACTAACAGCAGACAGCTTTTGTTTTTTCCCTGGTTGAGTTTATTAAAACAGCTGTTCCCAATAAATCAGGGTAATTAGGATACTTTAGAACAGCTTGGACTATTTGGAATGGTATAGAACTTTGGGTTTTCCCATAGACTGTGACAGTTTGCAAAGGGTATGAATAATTTTGGACATGCCACTTTTTGTTCAAATGTAAATAAAAGCTGAGAAATATTTTTTTCCCCCACAATGATGCCTCTTGTACATCATCTTATTATCTTTTCTGAGAAGCCTGGTCTGGTCAAAAAAAAAAAAAAAAAAAAAAAACTAATTGCTGGTTGAAAAAAGTCAAATTTTTAAGAATTTGCCAGGGGTATG
>NC_133361.1:86812822-86840054 GCF_049309525.1 Garra rufa
ACATCAAACAGGTTCTCCCCACTCAGTGAAGCACCCACTGAGAAACCTGATGAAAGTGCTCTAGTAATTGGCGATTCTATTGTACGGAACGTGAAAATAGAGACACCAGCCAACATAGTCCAATGTTTACCGGGAGCCAGAGCGCCTGACATCTTGGCAAATTTAAAAGTGCTGGCTAATGTGCGTGCAGCACTTTTTGCGTACGATCTATTTGGGCTGACTCAGCAGAGGGGGCATATCTAGCGAGGAGAAGTGTTTAAATAGTGAAGTCAGCTTCAATTCTGTGGGTTAAGTGATTTCTCAGTCCTCGGGCACGGACAGAACGACAGCGCGCAAGTGAGTACTTAAATACTGTATGTTAATAGGCAATTGTTGCGTTTGCTACTGCTAGATAAGACGTTCTTGCTTATATCTATTTTATACTTCTCTCGTTATCTATATCTCTGCCTATATATATATATATATATATATATATATATATATATATATATATATATCCATATGTATATGTAGACTTGGATTAATTCGTTGGTGTTAGTACATTTTTACGCGGGTCTAGACGGGTACCCAGCTGTTTTCACTGAACAGTCATTTGGTGGTGTATTTAACTGCATCATAGCAGCTGACGCTGAAGCGTCAGCGGAAGCGTTCAGCTCCTCGTGTGAAGACCGACAAGGGTAAAGACAGCGACTTGTCCTGCGCGACTTAGCCGAGCAACGCAGCCGACAACGCACTTCGGTATTCCTTTCCTTCATCTCACTCCTACTTCTGCCCTCCTCTATCATGTGTTTCCAATTCATTCCGGTGCACTCTACACATCGAGCTAACATCAAACGCACACGACGACGCAATCTTTCTAATCTGCATCCTATTCACACCTCTTCCACTGAAACTTTCTCTTTCACTGTTGGCCTCTGGAACTGTCAGTCAGCTGTCAACAAAGCTGACTTCATTTCTGCCTTTTCTTTGCAATCTGGCCTGAGCATCCTAGGTTTGACTGAGACCTGGATTCGTCCAGAAAACTCAGCAACCCCAGCCGCTCTGTCTAATAACTTTTCCTTCTCCCACACCCCTCGTTACACTGGAAAGGGTGGCGGTACTGGACTGCTCATTTCTAACAACTGGAAATACTCAACCGATTCTCTTCTTGGCAATTATAACTCATTCGAATGTCATTCAGTGACTATAACAACTCCCATCAAACTCCATGTTGTAGTAATTTATCGTCCTCCTACTCAACTTGGCATTTTCCTAGAAGAGCTGGATGTGCTACTATCCTCATTTCCAGAGGATGGCACCCCATTTCTAGTCTTTGGAGACTTTAACATTCACCCTGAAAAACCCTATGCGGCTGACTTCCAAACACTCCTAGCTTCATTTGATCTCAAACACATTATCACTACACACACTCATAAATCTGGAAACCAACTTGATCTCATTTATACACGTAACTGTACTACAGATAACATAGCAGTCAAACCCTTACACATCTCTGACCACTTCTTCATTACATTCGACCTACATCAAGTTACCTGTGCACCACCAACCCCTCTACCTGTTACTTTTAGACGAAACCTACGCTCTCTCTCACCTTCCCGCCTTTCGTCTTTAGTATCCTCCTCTCTTCCCTCTCAAACCCACTTCTCATCCCTGGATACTAATACAGCAACGGACACCCTGTGCTCGACTCTCACGACTTGTCTAGATGATATTTGCCCTCTCTCCTCCAGGCCGGCACGGGCTGCTCCCTCAAACCCTTGGTTATCCGAGGTTCTTCGTGAGCAGCGCTCCAAACTTAGGGCAGCTGAGAGGAAATGGCACAAATCTAAGGATCCGTCTGACTTGAGTATGTATCAGTCTCTGCTGTCATCATTCTCTACCCAAGTCCACACTGCCAAATCTTCATACTTCCACAATAAGATCAACAATGCTCCAGACACACGAAACCTCTTCAAAACTTTCAATTCACTGCTTTGCCCCCCTCCACCACCTCCCACCACTACTATAACAGCTGAGGACTTCGCCACATTCTTCACAGACAAAACTGCATCTATCAGCAATCAGTTCTCAGCTCCACACATACAGGAACTAAAATTGATCTCACCCGCATCTGGAACTCCCCTCTTCTCCTTCAGTCCCCACTCTGAGGCTGAAGTTAGCAAACTTCTCCTCTCCAGCCATCCGACGACATGTCCTTTAGATCCTATCCTCTCGCACTTTCTTCAAGCAATCGCTCCCACAATCCTACCGGCGCTCACACACATCATCAACTCATCTCTTCTCACAGGCACCTTCCCTACTACATCTAAGCAGGCCCGGGTAACCCCGCTGCTCAAAAAACTCTAAACACTTCACTTGTAGACAACTACAGACCTGTCTCTCTCCTTTCATTCATAGCAAAAACGCTGGAACGAGCTGTTTTCAACCAGCTATCTTCATTTCTTGCGCAGAACAATCTATTGGATACCAACCAGTCAGGCTTCAGGAGTGGCCATTCAACTGAGACTGCTCTACTGTCTGTCACTGAAGCCTTACGGATTGCAAAAGCTGATTCCAAATCATCGGTTCTCATTTTGCTGGACCTATCTGCTGCTTTCGACACAGTGAATCATCAGATCCTTTTGTCCACCCTCTCATCGCTGGGCATCACAGGAACTTCACTTCACTGGTTCAAATCCTACCTCACTGGTAGGTCTTTCAGGGTGGCCTGGGGTGGTGAGGTATCCAAAACTCAACAACTGGTTACTGGGGTTCCTCAGGGATCAGTTCTTGGACCCCTCCTCTTCTCCATATACACTACATCTCTAGGCCCCATCATACAAGCACATGGCTTCTCCTACCATTGCTATGCTGATGACACACAGCTCTATCTCTCATTCAAACCAGATGATCCATCGGTAGCTGCACGAATCTCAGGCTGCCTGGCGGATATCTCTGCATGGATGAAGGAACACCATCTCCAACTCAATCTAGCAAAGACTGAGCTCCTTGTTTTCCCTGCCATGCCGACTCTACAACATGACTTCTCAATCCAGTTAGGTTCATCAACAGTTACCCCTTCAATTTCAGCCAGAAATCTTGGTGTAATGTTTGATGACCAATTGACTTTTAAAGACCACATAGCTAAAACTGCTCGATCTTGCAGGTTTGCACTGCACAACATCAGAAAGATCAGGCCCTTCCTAACAGAGCACGCTGCACAACTCCTCGTCCAGGCCCTGGTCATTTCCAGGCTGGACTACTGCAATGCTCTACTAGCTGGTCTTCCAGCATGTACAATCAGGCCTCTACAAATGATTCAGAATGCAGCAGCACGCCTGGTCTTCAATGAACCAAAAAAGGCCCATGTCACACCTCTCTTCATATCCCTTCACTGGCTACCAGTGGCGGCTCGCATTAAGTTCAAGACACTGATGCTGGCATATAGGACAGCCACCGGCTCATCACCTGCTTACCTATGTTCACTATTACGAATTTACACTCCCTCTAGATCTCTGAGATCCTCTAATGAAAGACGCCTCGTTGTACCACCACAGAGAGGCATGAAATCACTGTCCAGAACATTCTCGTTCAATAGTCCTGCCTGGTGGAATGACCTTCCCTCCCATATCCGGAATGCACATTCCCTAACTGCCTTCAAGCGACTTCTGAAAACCCATCTCTTTCGACACTATTTGACTCAATAATAAATTAAAAAAAAAAAAAAAAACTTCTCTCTTTTCTTGATCTTCCCTTTCTATCCAGTACTTATCTAACAATGCCGATATATGGTATTTTTGAGCACTTCCTAGGTGACCTGCCTCCTTAGGACGAATCACTTGTTGCATCCCCAATTGTAAGTCGCTTTGGATAAAAGCGTCTGCTAAATGAATAAATGTAAATGTAATGCTAAACGTAAATTCATAAAGATTGTTATTCACGTCGGCACTAATGATGTTCGACTTCGCCAGTCGGAGATCACTAAAAATAATGTTAAAGAGGTGTGTGAACTTGCAAGTACGATGTCAGACACTGTAATATGCTCTGGTCGCCTCCCGGCTTACCGTGGTGACGAGATTCATAGTAGACTGTGGTCACTCCATGGCTGGATGTCAAAGTGGTGCCCGCGAAATAACAGGTTTCATAGACAATTGGACAAGCTTTTGGGGCAGACCTGACCTGTTTAAAAGAGATGGTCTTCATCCCTCCGGATGTGGAGCATCTCTTCTGTCTAGAAATATGGCACATAGTCTTAGTGTTTGCACTTGACTCACTGGGGCCCAGGTCAGGAAGCAGACAGACTGGCTAAACCGACCGTCTGCTAGCCGCCTCACGTCACAGAAATCAGTTAATTCTCAGCATATAGAGACCCTTTCACCTAGATATCACACTATAGAGACTGTATCTGTTCCCCGAGCTCGAAAATACAATAAACTTCCAAAGCAATTTAAGAGTCGCAATTTAATTGATGTTCAACAAATAAAAAATGTACATAATACTGAGAAACAAATGATAAAGCTTGGCTTATTAAACATCAGGTCACTTTCTACGAAAGCACTTTTTGTAAATGATATGATCACTGATCATAAGCTAGATGTGCTCTGTTTGACAGAAACCTGGCTAAAACCAGATGATTACATTATTTTAAATGAGTCTACCCCCCAAAATTACTGTTATAAACATGTGCCACGTGTAAAAGGTAAGGGGGGAGGTGTCTGCACAATTTATAACAATATGTTCAGTGTTTCCCAGAGAACGGGCTTTAAGTATAACTCGTTTGAAGTAATGGTGCTCCATATAACATTATCCAAAGAAACAAGTATTAATGCTAAATCTCCTGTGAAGCTTGTACTAGCTACTGTATATAGGCCACCAGGGCACCATACAGACTTTATTAAAGAATTTGTTGATTTTCTATCCGAATTAGTGTTGGCCGCAGATAAAGTCTTAATAGTGGGTGATTTTAACATCCATGTTGATAATGAAAAAGATGCATTGGGATCAGCATTAATAGACATTCTGAACTCAATTGGGGTTAGACAACACGTGTCAGGACCTACTCATTGCCGAAATCATACTTTAGATTTAATATTGTCACACGGAATTGATGTAAATGGCGTTGAAATTCTGCATCAAAGTGATGATATCTCAGATCATTATCTAGTCTCATGTATACTCCAGATATCTAAATCTGTAAAATTAACTCCTCGGTATAAATACGGTAGAACCATTACTTCTACCACAAGAGACTGCTTTGTAAGTAATCTTCCTGATTTATCTGAATTCCTCAGCATATCCAATAGCTCAGAAAAACTTGATGATGCAACAGAAACTATTGCCTCTCTTTTTTCTAGCACTTTAGATATAGTTGCTCCTCTGCGTTTAAGAAAGATTAAGGAAAACAGTCCGACGCCGTGGTATACTGAACACACTCGCGCACTGAAGAGAGCACGACGAAAAATGGAACGCAGCTGGAAGAAAACAAAACTAGAGGTTTTCCGTACAGCCTGGCGTGAATGTAACATATCCTATAGAAAAGCACTAAAATCTGCTAGATCAGACTATTTTTCATCTTTCTTAGAAGAAAACAAACATAACCCTAGGTATTTATTCAATACAGTGGCTAAATTAACGAAGAATAAAGCACAAACAGACGTTGAGTTTTCCCAACAGCACAGCAGTAACGACTTTATGAACTACTTTACTACCAAGATAGATAGTATTAGAGATAAAATTGTAACTATGCAGCCATCCGCTACAGTATCAAATCAGATATGCTATAGATCTCCTGAGGAAAAATTCCATTCATTTTCAACTATAGGAGAGGAAGAGCTGTGTAAACTTATTAAATCATCTAAACCGACAACATGTATGTTAGACCCTATTCCATCTAAGTTACTAAAAGAGGTGCTTCCAGAAGTCATGGATCCTCTTCTGAATATTATTAATTCGTCATTATCATTAGGATATGTCCCCAAAACCTTCAAAGTTGCTGTTATTAAGCCTTTAATTAAAAAAACTCAACTTGATCCAAATGAATTAAACAATTACAGACCAATTTCCAATCTCCCTTTTCTGTCAAAGATACTAGAAAAGGTAGTGTCCTCACAATTGTGTTCTTTCTTAGAGAAAAATGGTATCTGTGAGGATTTCCAGTCAGGTTTTAGACCGTATCATAGCACTGAGACTGCTCTTATTAGAGTTACTAATGACCTTCTCCTGTCTTCTGATTGTGGATGCATCTCTCTATTAGTGCTACTAGATCTAAGTGCTGCATTTGATACTATTGACCACAATATTCTTTTAAATAGACTTGAAAATTATGTAGGTATTAGTGGTAGTGCACTGGCTTGGTTCAAATCATTATCTGGCCGGCATCAATTCATAGCAGTAAATGACGAGGTATCATATCAGTCACAAGTGCAGTATGGAGTACCTCAAGGCTCAGTATTAGGGCCATTACTTTTTACACTTTATATGTTACCCTTGGGAGATATCATCAGGAAACATGGTGTTAGCTTTCATTGTTACGCTGATGATACGCAGCTCTATATTTCTTCGCGGCCCGGTGAAACATACCAATTTGGAAAACTAACAGAATGCATAGTTGAAATAAAAAATTGGATGGTGAGAAATTTCTTACTGCTAAATTCTGAAAAAACAGAGGTGTTAATTATTGGACCTAAAACCTCTACAAGTAATAACCTAAAACACAGTCTAATACTAGATGGCTGCTCTGTAAATTCGTCATCATCAGTTAGGAACCTAGGCGTCCTATTCGATAGCAATCTCTCCTTCGAAAGCCACATTTCTAGCATTTGCAAAACCGCATTTTTTCATCTAAAAAATATATCTAAATTACGACCTATGCTCTCGATGTCAAATGCAGAAACGTTAATCCATGCGTTCATGACCTCAAGATTAGATTATTGTAATGCTTTATTGGGTGGCTGTTCTGCACGCTTAATAAACAAACTCCAGCTGGTCCAAAATGCAGCAGCTAGAGTTCTTACTAGAACCAGAAAGTATGACCATATTAGCCCGGTTCTGTCAACACTGCACTGGCTCCCTATTAAACATCGTATAGACTTTAAAATCTTGCTAATTACTTATAAAGCCCTGAATGG
Source organism: Garra rufa (assembly GCF_049309525.1). NCBI lineage: Eukaryota > Metazoa > Chordata > Actinopteri > Cypriniformes > Cyprinidae > Garra > Garra rufa. The sequence continues at coordinate 86,819,929 of NC_133361.1, forward strand.
TTTAGCTCCTAAGTACTTGAGCGAGCTCTTATCATATTATAGTCCTTCACGTCCGCTGCGTTCTCAAAACTCCGGCAATTTGATAGTACCTAGAATATCAAAATCAACTGCGGGCGGCAGGTCCTTTTTCACATTTAGCACCCAAACTCTGGAACAATTTACCTAACACTGTTCGGGAGGCAGACACAATCTGTCAGTTTAAATCTAGATTAAATACCCATCTCTTTAACCTGGCCTACACTTAATACATTTTCCAATCCAAATCCGTTAAAGGATTGTTAGGCTGCATTATTTAGGTCAACCGGAACCAGGGACACTTTCCCAAAACACCTGATGTACTCGTTGCATCAGAAGAAGAATGCCATCTACGCTAATATTAGTATCTTTCCTTCTTATTCCGAGGTCACCGTAGCCACCGATCATGTATCCAGATCAGACGTTCACTGCAGTCCCCCGGATCCAGTCTGTACCCATCAGCACCCAGAGATATCCTTTACAGCCCTGAATGTCAGCAGAGACCACATCAACTAGAGGGCCACCGACGCAAGACTGCGAAAACCAGATGAGTCCTCTCCAATCTGATTTTGTGGCAACTTGGAACTCTTGCATCTACATTAATATTAGTCTGTTTGTTTCTTATTCCCAGGTCACCATAGCTGTTGTAGCCAGGGTAGCAGTGGTGGATTTAGCCAAGGGAGCTGTTGTAGCCCAGGTAGCAGTGGTGGAATTAGCACAGGAAGCTGTTGTAGACCAGGTAGCAGTGGTGGATTTAGCCCAGGGAGCTGTTGTAGCCCAGGTAGCAGTGGTGGATTTAGCACAGGAAGCTGTTGTAGCCCAGGTAGCAGTGGTGGATTTAGCCCAGGGAGCTGTTGTAGCCCAGGTAGCAGTGGTGGAATTAGCACAGGAAGCTGTTGTAGCCCAGGTAGCAGTGGTGGATTTAGCCCAGCGAGCTGTTGTAGCCCAGGTAGCAGTGGTGGAATTAGCCCAGGAAGCTGTTGTAGCCCAGGTAGCAGTGGTGGATTTAGCCCAGAGAGCTGTTGTAGCCCAGGTAGCAGTGGTGGAATTAGCCCAGGAAGCTGTTGTAGCCCAGGTAGCAGTGGTGGATTCAGCCCATGGAGCTGTTGTAGACCAGGTAGCAGTGGTGGATTTAGCCCAGGGAGCTGTTGTAGCCCAGGTAGCAGTGGTGGATTTAGCACAGGAAGCTGTTGTAGCCCAGGTAGCAGTGGTGGATTTAGCCCAGGGAGCTGTTGTAGCCCAGGTAGCAGTGGTGGAATTAGCTCAGGAAGCTGTTGTAGCCCAGGTAGCAATGGTGGTATTAGCCCAGAGAACTGCTGTAGCCCAGGCAGCAGAAGTGGTGTTAGCCCAGGGAGCTGCTGTAGTAGAAGATGTCTAGATGTTGTTTGATCAAGTTTACCTGGGGGCGGCCTAGCATGACCACAATCCAGGATTCTTGCATACAGTAGATGTTGGCTCCTCTTTGCTGGATAGAGAGTTAAGTTATCCATTTTCCTCGGACACGTTAAACTCAAGAGGAGGTAGAAAGACAGGAGAAGACCAGACAAGCATGGCACAATCCAAGGGTTTTTGATATACTTTTGTGGCAAACACACAGGACCCGCCAAACACTGTGGCTGCACCCTGGCGGCCATCTTGTTGAAGTGAAGTGTGATGGAAACCATAAAAAATAAAAAAGCATAATCCATTGGCTGGTGCCACGCAAAATGATTAAATATTATCTCTCGAACTTCCATTTACCTTCCATTTAAGTATTACATTAGGACCATGTGCTACTGTTTTATCTTGCCTAAATGTAAAAACTGTTGGCCTACAATAATAGCCACATCTTGAATATATCTGTCGCGTTTGGGATGGAAGGAGTTCTGGGTCCAAAGGCAGGGGAAGGATTTTAATGAAACAAAACAAAAATCAAACACAAAACAAAGGCCAACACGGCACAACACGACTAGAAAATGCAAAGTAAACAGAACTGGAACACGAGCAAAGAACACAGAGATCTGGAGCGTGAGAGACAGACATACAAAGACAATGCAGCCAGAATGAGTAGAGGGAAATGAGAGTTCTTATAGTCCAGATAATTGTGAACAGGTGAGAGCTTTGATGAGTGCTAATGACAGGACAGGTGTTACAATCTGGGAAGTGCAGTGCAGGGAAGGGAAAACGGCGACCTCTGTTGGCTGAGGGAAGCTCCACAGCCCAGATCATGACAATATCTTTATTAAAATCCTAATACTGAATTTTTTTTTGCATTATCATGGGTCATGTTTTGTCCTTAGGAAAATTCACCATTGTTTAATTAGGCCTACGGTAAAAGTATAGTAGAAACCGTGTTTTTTTTTCTCTCTCTGCATTTTGATTACAATTTGTATAACCAGTTTTGCTAAAAATACCATAAAGTGTAGCAAAACATTTTTTAATCTGTGGTTACCATAGTTTAACTATAGTAACAATTGTTTTTGTTTTTGTGAAAACATGGTTAATTTTTGTAAGGGTTGTATTGTTGTTAGCCTTAGCTCCCTCTAAACTTGTTATAAAACAATGTGAAATGTCTGCTAAATTCCTACTCTTTACAAGTTATGCCATTTTGTTAATTTTGCAGCAAACTGGCTGCTATTAATAATTTTTGCTTAACTAAGTAAACAAAACTCCAATAGTCTATTTACAGATCTATCTGACCTGTAAATGAAGTACTAAACAGGACAGTTTCGACTCTCCACCTGGGCGCTCCATTCTCGAGTCTTGCATTCTTTTGATGGACGCACGGATGGGCAGAGTGTGTGCGTGGCGAATTGCGTTGTCAGTCAAGACGATTTATTAGAGTATTATTATTGAATGGCGAATTTGGAAAAATCACTTTAGTACATTCGTCAGGCAACAGGAACAACGACAACAACAACAACAATATATATGAAAAAAAAAAGGCAACGGGCCAAATTGGCTGCCAGGCCACCGGGAATTGTCCCTGCTCTCCCGATGGTCAGTCCGCCCCTGGCTCAAACTCACACTGATGCTCCAGAAGGAAAAACAAAGCATTAAGAGAACAGAGGGAAGATATGTACATTTGGCCTAAATATCTATTTTTTCATTTAGAACTTCCCTTCAGTAGCTAATTACATGTTTCCCAGAAGACAAAATAAGTACAATTTACCCTGATCTTCAAATTATTCAAATGTTTTCAACCCCTGGCTCTTAATGCATTGTTTCCTTCTGGAGCAAAGATGGATCTCAAAATAATACAGTCATTGTTGGAAAGGGTTCAAATACACAAAAAGGCTGAAAAACCAAATAACCTAAAGGATTTTTATAAACAACAGCAGGCAGTTTAACATTTTAGGTCAAGGAACTCATGAGTATAACTAAACAAACAAACAAAAAAAAGCACAGCTGTGGATCATTCAGGTAGCAACACAGTTTTCTGTGTAAATCTAAATGAAACAAGGTCTCTTTATTAAACTTATAAACTTCTTTTGACTTGAGTGTCGCATTTCTGGAATGCTGTATCTTCCTTAGGACATGGCAAAAGACGTGAGTGCAAAGGTTCTGAATTTAGTTTGACTGGCCTCACTCTGTAAGGACAACTGTAAGGATATTAAGAGCCTCAGATAACTTGATAAAAAACATTCCCCCTCCCATCACGCTTTTAGTATATTGTTGGCCTTGTCATAATGTTCCATTATAAAGTATGTTTCCTGTGTACGTGCACAATACCACATAGTTTTCTGTGTTCATCCTCCCTTATGTTTTTCATCTGATTTGACACATTTGGCCTTAAAAAGAAGTAAAACCATCTACACAACAACAAGTGGTAAACTGTAGTAGGAGGCCTTATGATAATCTGTTCATTTGTTTATCCAATCATTTTTGAAAGTCTTTGTTCTAAAATCAATGAATATGCATAACAAGAAGAATATATAAACTGTGTATCTGACCAATAAACTGCGAAGAAGGAGATTGAAGCAAACCACTGCGTGTCTCATGTGTTCGCATGAAGAGGATCTGAAGCAGAGCAGACAGAAAAACAGAAAAGTTTGTGGAAGGCTGGAAAATGAATTCTTCTTACACTAACCTTAGCTGAGATATGCTGACAGACAGTTCTTGTTTTAATGCATGTTGCAGTAATAAAACTTCTTGTATTTAGCATGTTTGTGAAATTAATATTTTGGTAACCCATCCAACTCATCCAAGCTTTACAGTCAGATAGTTAGCCTGATTTAGTCATTTTTTAAAGGAAATGTGAATTCTGACTAATTCAGCTGTGAACTGTGTCTCTGCTGTTTCCAGTTTTTCCAGCAAGAAAAGAATCATGTACCTTCTGTGGCCTCTGCTGTTTCTTTATGTTTCAGCTCAACGTCGAACCCTGTTTGGTTAGTAAACCTTTGCTTTTTAAATTGAAATCAATTTTCAACAGGTTTGACTACTATAGTAATTTCCATGAGTACAAATCTTAAGTTTAAGCATATAATGATATTCTAGGGGAATGTGTGCTTCTAATTTTATAGCAACAGTTTGGACAGGACCCTCTTCTATTCTAACATGACAATGTGCATTATGCCGAGCTCAGACTGCACGATTTTCATAGCAATCGCGTCACAGATGTTTTCAGACTGCATAACTATCTGGGGTAGCATTCCGTCGCTGCTGTGTTCACACTGCATGATGGATCGGCGACAGGGGGTTTCACACTGCATGACTTTACAATAGGAAGAATCGCCGACAACTTTGTCCACAAACTACGTCTCACAACCAAACACACGCGAGAAGTGACATGGAAACAATGCCAGGTCAGGCGTGCAAGTTCTCACGTGAGACTGGGATTATTATAAAAAAAATGGTAGCCCGCAAGAAGCTTGTCATACAAATTGCATGTGCACTCATTTGCAGAGAAAAGAAAAGAAGCCGAAACTATTCTTGTTGATATTGTGGTCTGTACCTTCGTAACTCCTCCTCCAACTTCCCGTTGGCCTGGATGTTGCTGTCTCATTGGCTGTAGGGAATCGCCGATGTGATTTTCAGTCAGATCACCTTTCACACGGCATGATTTTGAATCGCCTACAGGTCCAGATATTTAGCATGCCAAATATCTCACGTGTGTCGGCGACACGTCAGCGATTATCTCAGATCGCGTCTTTGATAGTTCACACTGTGTGATTGTCACTCATGTGAACAAGCACCGATTTGCCTGTGATTTCGGGCATTTGTCGGCGATTTCTCAAAACCTGTCAGCGAGTCAAAATCGGGGCTAAAATCATGCAGTCTGAACTAGGCTTTAGACAAGGTTAAAATAGAAATTATTGATTCGGTCAGTGTGGAAGAACTTGACTTGTCTGCATAAAGCCAAGTCCTAATCCTAGCTGAGCACCTCTGGTGTGACTTTGAATGCAGACTTTAAGCCAAAAACTCATCACCAAATACCAATGGCTTGTGTATGCACTCTATGTACAAAAGTATTGGGACATCCCCTTCTTTAGAACAGAAAAGGCACTTACAAAACTGTAGCAACAAATATGGAAACATTTAAAAATTGTATTTCCATCTCTGTTGCAACAGTTTGCAATAACTGTACCCCAACTGTGTCGAGTTTTTAGCTCAAGGTCTGCATTCAAAGTCACACCAGTTCAGCTGGAAATGGGACTTTTCTTTATGCAGACCAGTCAAGTTTTCGACACTGACTGAATTAATCATTTCTCTCTATGAACACTGCTTTATACACAGAAGTGTTGTCATGTTAGAATAGAAAAGGCTCCTATCCAATTGCTATAAAATTAGAAGCACACTATTCCCTAGAACATGATTATATGCTTAAACATTGAGATTTGTACTCATGGAAATTACTAAAGTAGTCAAACTTGTTCATTGGAAGGGGGTGTCCCAATACTTTTGGAAATATAGTGTATATTTGTAAACATTACAAAATATTTTTATGTGAAATATTCTTTATTCAGTGGTCTATTGGAATTTACAACCAAACATATCTGTTGTAGCAGTTGCACAGTAGCTGAAGGTAAACACATCTTATTAACTGCTTTAAACGTTTTCTGAGCAGTTTTTAATAAATTCTCTCAATATTTTGAATTTTCTGTCACGGGCTGAAGATGCCAGACAGAAGCAGCCTACACAGGAGGGCAACGTGAGACTTGTGGGAGATCTGGATTCATCTGGTCGTGTGGAGGTCTATCATGATCGACAGTGGGGTTCAGTTTGTGACGACAGTAAGGATTTAATTAGCTCAAATTTATAATGATTCAAATAAGGAATCGAATCGAAAGATTCGAAACTTGATTAAATTGATTCAGAATTAATAGATTACACTTCTTAACCATTCGTCCAGCAAAGTGGTCAATTCAGCATAATGTATTAACTCAAAAGGTTTATATTATGTTCCTGGCCAAGATCACAAATAAACCAAAATATTACGTTAGGAAATTTTAAAGCTGAGGTAGCTTGATCTAAACACAGATAGAACTTTGTGAACATAAAATTCAAGACACTTCTTTTAATGAAACAATGATTTATTGACTACTCTTAAGACACAACACTAATCTCTACTAAAACACAAATAAACACACACACACACACACATTCACACTCACACTCATACAGTTCCGGGGATGAGAAATTACTGAGTTGAGGAAAACCCCAAAGGTTCTAGTATCTTAACTAGTTCTTAGATCGCAACCTTAGAAAATCACAAAAGCAGAGACTTAGCTTTTAACTACTTAGGGAGTATTTTGCACCAGTTTCAGCGAAGTAAACAGAGATCTTGTTACTTGCGTTTGTGCCGGGAACGGGGGTTCCGGGGGCTCGTCTGAGCGAAAGTTCTGGTTGGTTGCTGGTCGATGACGTAGTTTGGGAAATCCCTCGACGTGGAGGAGTGGTTTTCTGGAGCCGATCTTTCGGTTGCCTGGTTACGCAGGTTGATGCGCTGGAAGTTCTTTTGAGTCGGCGTTGCGAGACTTGGAAAAGTTCGGCAGTCACGAAACTTCAGTTCTGTAGAGTTTTGATGGCACCGTTGCGTGCTTGGTCGAGTGGTCGAGCGCAGATGGAAAAGCACTCAAACCACAAGAGGCGAAAGGCGTGAGGCGAGAGCTGAGAGCTCTGAGTTCGCTGAGTTCTTGCTGAGTTCGCTTAGTTCGCTCCGTTCTGTTAGGAACATGAAGTTTTAAACGGGCCGCTAGGGCACGTCCCACGATGCTGGGATCCAATGGCATTGCTGAAGGGGCGGGTCACGCCACCCCCTTTTCGTCCTGTAATTCCTTCTGGTACGTAACTTATTAGGATATGGATTTCTCTGCAATTTTTGTTATTAACTTCAATAAACTATTTAAAGTATAAAAAAGAAAGTATAACAAAGTATACACAATCATTTTCTCATTCATTCAGACAAACTGCATCCATCATGATATTTCATCGCATATTACCCCATGGTAAATTGCTTGCATGCTAAAACATTTGTCACTGCTAAAGGCATATAAATGCATAGATTAAACTCCAACGATCACATAAAACACATCGAGCATATAAATGAAAACATATGATACTGTTTATAAGCTGATTGTTTCTTAAAGATTGTCTCTGCAGTGTACGTATCTCTATTGAGAGACGGGGTGTTTTGGAATGTCAGGGGAGAGGGGGACAGGAAGTCCGAAAAACCATGTGAGTCACGCTGGACGCATCATGTGCCATGCCAGCTTTATTTCAGAAGACTGGAGGTTTGTTTCTTAGGTGCTTTGAGACAGAGAGCGTTTTCTTCTCTCTGGATGCGTAAGACGCAGATCTCGACAAAAGCGGTCCATACAATTAGCGTCTGGTGATTATCATGTGATGGTCATGTCTCAGCATTTTGACTGAGAAAGAGGGTCCTTTTGTTTCTTTGGAATATGGCCATTTCTGTTTTGTACGTTGTTCTGCAAGTTACAATCTTCTTGTACTCCTTTCGTGAGTTAATGTTAACGGGGCAGGCCGGGTCAAGACTAGTGAAGACTTGTAGACTAGCTGGCGTCTACCAGATGGTCATGTGCTGGTTGTGATTAATTTTATGGCTGGCTTGATTCTCTGCAGTTTGTGTGGTGCTCTGTTGATCGAGATCCTACATAATTCCCCCTTTTGGCTGGCGATGTTCCTGGTGTAACATCGGCAGGCACTGGAACAAGAAGGAGAGAGAGAGAACAACACACGCACAAGACACAAACAAAATCTCCATCACTAGCTGAATTCTGGTGCAGGAATTTAGTTATTTTGCCTGGTACAGTTAGAGGCACTTGCAATAACGTAGGGCCGCATCGGTGAGAATTATTGTTAATTTGGTGGTTTTGATTGACCGGAGTATCGGGAGTTCAATGAGGCGGTGTAGACGTGTGTTCGATCAGGTGCTACGTCAGACAGTGCATGGGATCGTATTCAAGGCGGGCTATCCATTGAGGAGTCTCTTTCTCGTAGCGCATGGGCCATGGGAGTAACTAGGCGTTGCGTTTGAGCGTAACCGTTTTGGTATGACTATGAACCGTTCGTTAAGATTTATGACGTTGCTAAATCGTAATTCAGCTCGGAGTTTGTTCGCATGTCGTTTTAAGGTGGCTAGGTTTAGAATGTTAAACAGAGTGCCTACAGCCGCAGCAGCCCCAGCAGGGCGCCCAATAATCATTTGGGACGCCGGTTGTACCCGCTTAATTCAGCCTGGGTTACGATCATTTTCTGTAATTAGCGCGGCATGTGTTTCACATCTGCCTGCATGTGGGCAAGGACTTCCCGTGTCTGACGGGTGTCGGCCCAAGAGTTTTGGGGGCTGATAGGGTGTAGTTTGTTCTGGAAAACATCATAGGGTCGAATCGGCCATACACCTTTAGAGGTAGACTTTGCGGTTAGCTATTGGTAATCCTGATTACGCAGAGAAACACGGCGGCGAATCATAACATCTACCTGGAGATAGAAAATAACAACGGGACAGTTAGCCACGACGGTCATGGTTTGGCGGGGTTGCTCAAATCGTTAACGAAATTTCTGGCAGTGATTTGCAACTAATTTGGTGTACTGAGTCAATCCCACCTTCAGGGGCCTAGACTTAAAAGAAAGTTAGGTAAGTTTCTGATGAGGGCTAGAAGGAAGGGACACATAGGAAAAGAGAGAGAAAGGAAAACACAAAGAGACACAATGACCCTGACTGAGGTTAGACAGTAAGGATAAGTGTCACATGTGTGGAGCAGCTCCTCTCTGCTGGGCGGAGGTTGGTCCTAGCAGTGCGGCAGAGGAGAATGTTTAGGTGATTTGTGTTGTGTTTAGGAAGTTAGCTGTGTGTTTACCTAGAAGGATAGAAATCATGTTAGTGTGAGGCATAGTCATGAATTGTCGGTCTGTGTCAGTGGGTTTGGCCTTCCCCCTTTTGCTGTTAGTTGGAACCCCAATGTCTCTTTATCTGCTTTTGGTGAATCCATCGAAGGACTGGCTCGCTGTGCCCTTGTCCGATTCTGTTTCGGTCGGTGACAGGCGAGAGCTTGTGGGATTCCTTTCAGTGGGGTAAGGACTTTCTCTGACAGGCGATAGGGAGTGTTCTGCCAAGGATGGCGAAACCGTAATACCACACTTTGTTTCCGACACTGAGTTCCTTGTGCGAAGGAGGTGGCTAGCATGGGGCTTTACATCCACATGTCTCTATATTTCCTGCATCATTTCTTTCAATTTTGAGTTATGCTCGGTGACTTGGGTTTCTTGGTTGAAGCTGGCAACACATCAGGCATCCTTCTATGTAATCTGCCACATCTTGTTGTATGCCAGGCTACTGTGCCACCTGTTTGAATGGGTAGTAGGTGGTTTTGGCACCACAGTGCACTGCGCATGGTGCATCGTGTGCATGCCTAAGCCTCATCCCCCTTTGGCTCTGAGGGACTACAAGCTTTGGCGCAGTTAGGGGCTCAGAGACATATGTGAAGGCACCATTTTGCAGATGCAGCATGTTGTTAATGGATTGGAGGGTGCGGGGGTCTGAAGAGGTGGATTAGTCGAGTGTAGACCTCGTAGGAGAGTAAAGTTCGAAGATGTTAGCAGAAATGGGTAGGTCTGCTGATGTGGGAGGAGGAGGGGTGTTGCATACCAATGGTATGTTGGTGGCGGGTAAGAGCTGTAGCCATCGGGATGGGTGGGAGGGCATGAAATGTATTGAATGGTTGTGATGGGCAAGGGTCGCTGTTGAGCCGGACCACGCCCGCTTTCAGATTGCCCTGGTGATTGTCTGGGCAGTCATGGATTTACGCTGTGGGCATCAGTTTCATTGGGCCACAGTCCGGGACGTCCTTTGCAAAAGAGTCCCTGTACTCATGTAGAATTTCTTTAAGTCTTTGGTGATCTGCTTTCTTGAGTCTGGTGTCCTTTGGTAAGCTTTGGTGTCTGTGCTTCGTTGCTTTGAAGAGATTCGGGCTGCCGGCTGAGTTTTCCTGCCCAGGGGCTAGCACTGCGACAGATACTAAAGTGTCTTGGACATTTATGGCAGTTCTGAGTTGAGAGGGACCTGAGTCCCACGCTTGCAGTGAGCAGAGGGAAGGGCCTTGTTCTTTGCTGCTTGGCGTTGAACTTGAGCTTGGCCTTGACTTTGACACTGCATTGTCACTAAGCAAATTGAAGGCAACGTCTGTGGCTTGACACTGCGACTCATTGGGGACTACTGACTGGAAGGGCAATGGCTCACGGACTTGCGTCCACAACTTCAGGTGCTTAAAGTCTATCAAGGGTCTGAAGCGATTTAGCAGATCCTTTCCTATGAGGAGCGGATAGTTGTTTAGAGGTGAGATGTAGACTGGGTGGATGAGATTCATCGGTCCCACTGTTAGGTGAATTGGGGCCACATGTTTCAGCTGTAGGCCCATGTTTGAGTATGTTTGCAGGTTCAGTTCGCACCTTTGGAGTTTGAAAGTTCCATCAGTTATAGTTCTTTGAATTTTCTCAAGGAGTTCAGTTGACATTAGAGTGATGTCGGCTCCTGTGTCTGGAAGGGCTTCCACTTTTACATGACCTTCGATGGTGATGGGGAGGTAAAACTTTCTCGTTGTACCTTTCTCGGTGAGATCGCCTAGGAGTTGAGGGGCTGGAGTTTGAGATGAGATAGGTACGAGTTCAGGACTGATTCTGTGTTCTTCGGAGGAGTGGCAGACGACCAGGACAGCACTTTCAGGTGACTGAGTCGTTATATCAGCAGGTGTTTGTTGGAATCTTCTGTGATCTGACGTGTCATGTGTTGAGTCAGTTTCTGTCTCTTGCTCTGGATGTTTAAAGAAGCTTTCTTGTCCATCTGAAGTTATGACAGTTACAGTGTTCTTGGGGTAAGGAGAAGAGGTGCTGTTCTGTGTGGTTTGTTGGAGTAGGTGGTCGTTGCCGCCTTGTTTGGCCGCTAGTCAGGCCGCAGTGGGTTTCTCTTTCTTTTCCCACTTCCGATCCTCCTTTTTGCGTTTGAAGAACTCTTGCATCATCATTTTCATCAGCTCTTGTGAATCAAAACACGGCAATGTCTCTTTTTCATGTGTAGATTCAGCTTGAGCTTGATCAGTGTGGGATCTTTGTAAGTTCTTTCGTCGATTTGTTGGACTGGTTGCATTAGATTCCCACGAGCCATTTCCTGAGCTTCCTGATGAGGTTGGCTGGCTCCATGATCTCTCCCATCGATTCTCACAAGGTCTTGGATGGTACCAGGATTTTTCCCAGTAGCGTTCAGGTGAGTATTGTCGTCCGCGTGGTCCATCCCAGCGGTCGTTTCTTTGTGTAGGTCGGGCGCCAAAGTGAAAGTCACGTTCTCTGTTGAATGAGGATGGTCTCCATTCTCTAGGAGGTGGCTTGAAGCTTTCTTGGTGTTGGGCGCCCTCTAGGGTCATTTCTTGACATTGTGTGTTAAAATCAAGAACTGCAGTAGACTTGGTGCACTTTTCTGATGCCATCTTTTGCTTGCCGTAGGCTTTGTGCGCCAGGTCTCGCAGTTGTTGAGACGTCATTGTTTGTGGGCATGCAAGGACGCCAAGGTGGTGGCTTACTGCAGGATGGAGATTTCTCAGAAAGAGAGTCTTAAAGTTCATGTCCTGCTCCATGTCAGGTTCATTGCGAGCTCCGAAGTATGCTTCTCTAAGCCGGCTATAGTATGCCTGGGAGGATTCATGACGACCCTGTTTTGTCTCCAGGGCGGCCAACAGTCCTTGCTCTGATTCTGGGACTGCGAATTCTTTGACGAGGGCTTGGCGGAGCGATTGGTAGTCATTCTTTGTGTGAGAAGGCTGTCGGTCCAGGAAGCTCTGCACTTCAGGGCCGGATGTCGTTCGCAGCAGATAAAGTCTGTCTTTGTCAGTAACATTGGGTCTCATTTCTAAGTGAAAATCGACATCATTCAAGTAAGAGTGGACGTCTTGACCATCTGGCACACTCGGGGTGAATTTGCTGATGTTTCGGGTCAGCTTGTCAAGGTCTTTGAGGTCCATGCCATGTGATGGGTTATGGCTGGCCTTGGGGAGTTCTCGTAGCTTGGGTGTGAAGTAGGTTTCTTCAGAGGGAGCTGGCGAGGGTTTTTGAGTCGCTCCCTCCCCCTTTTGTTCACGTGACATTTCAGGAACAGGGGATCCGGGCCTGCTTAGCAGGGGTGAGGCCGGGGCCCGTTGCGTCCTGGTTGGCTCAGGGCGCAGTTCATAAGCATATCTGAGTTCATTTTTGACACTGTCAAATTCCTCTTTCATGTCGTCAAGTTGTGGAGTGAGGTAACTTATCTCAGTTCTTGCCTCGTTCAGATGTGTTTTGAGGGCTTTAATTCTGCTGTTCTTGTCTCGGAAGTCCAGCCTTGCCTTTTCCAGTAGCTGCTCTGCGTACTGTAGCTTGTCGCTGAGGTCGGCGCGGGCGGACTTTGCGTGCTCCATTTCTTGTGTGTGGTTTGCTAGAGTTTCTTGTAGTCTAGCGATCTCCTCAGTTGCTCTGGGATCCGTCTCATTGGACCCTTCCCGTTGATCTTGAGCCTCCAGCTCTAGCTGCTTGATGCGTCGCTGTGCGCGTTTCAGCTCCTGCTGGAGATAGGCGGCTTGTCTGTCGCTCCGTTTGAGGGAGGCGATGAGGGTGTGACTCAGGGAGCCAGTGATCTTTGCTAGCTCTTTGTGTCCGTAGCTCTGACCTGGATCATGTTTCATGATGCCTGTTATGTTGTTGTCCAGTTGGTCTTGTGTCTGGTGTTTGACAGCTTCGGCGGCTTTGGGTAAGAGGCTGTCCGTCACGGCGCTTAGCCAGATTTCCAAGTCTTCCCAGTGACCAACGGGGTCTGTTGGGCGAGGCATGTTTTGATGCCGTGAGGAAAGACCAGACCACTGACTGACACAGACCTGTAGACAGAAAAAACAAACAAACAAAACAAACAAACAAAACCAAAACAGTGGTGTGAGTGTGGTGGTGTCGGGTGTAAGTGGGTTTTGGGTGTGTTGTGTTGAGGTGAGCGTGGTTCTCCCCGCAGGTGGTTCACTGGTGTGCACGCCTCCAGCTAGCGTCGCTGTGGAGGAGGCGAGGGGGTACCCACGGGTGTTGTAGCTAGAACAGAGAGAGGAAGGAGGAACAAACACCCACAGTAGTCGTCGGCTGCTTCCCCCTTTTTCTAAAGAGAAGAGAGAAAAGAGACAACAACAAAAGGAACACTTTGGGAATAAGAGAGAGATTGGGAGAGAGAGGGAAAGTGAAATACACCTTTCTGGCCGCAGAATGAGTACAGTCAAGTTTTTGTTTTGTTTTTTCAACTTGATGAATGCTTCTAGATACGGTGCTCAGAAATGGGTATTTCACACGCCAGGACTATGATTGTTATTATAATCTCCTCCGGGATGAGGGAATATACAATAACAATGACAGTATTGGCTTTGCAGCTGGTAGGATTGACACTGTACACCAATCAGAGCGTTGCTGGAAACGGGTTCACGACTGGCGCCTATCAGTCCTCGCTGGATTCGTTGGGACCTTGGCTGTCGGGTTCCACGATTAGAGGGGAAAGTGAGAGTTAGACAAGTTTAATTGGCGTTTTGAAATTGTATGAACATTGATTAAATGTCTTTTAAACAACCAAAATTCTCTGCTTTTATGATTCTCACAGGCACAATCGAGGAAATAGCAGCAGTAGTCGAATCAAGAGGAGGACAGCTAGGTGAAAGAGAGAGAGTGAGGAGAGAGACAACCAATTGGAAATGAGGTTTCACTCCCAAGTCAGGGAATATGACAAGACTTGATTATTACAATTACAATTAAAGCCTTGGTTTGCAAATTAAAATTGATGTTTCAATTCAGTAATGATTGTGGCAGAACTCAAACTGTAACGCTTTGTTAAAGTTTTAGTCAGCCGTTGTAATCAAATGAATCAGCACAAACCATTAAGGTATGGGAAAAGGAACAACTATTGATTGTAACAAGGAGTCGTTTTCAAATCAATAATGATTGTTCCTGGTTATAATTTAGAAGTTTTCATTAAAAATTGGTCAAGGAAATTATAATTTCTCTATTCAACGTGTATCATTGCCGTCTGAAAAGGGGAAATGTGATTATGATTAAACTTAAAATTAAAATGTTCCATTAAAATCAAATTTTTTTTTAATTGGAATCAGAAGTTTAAATTAGAGATTAAAATTTCCAAATAAAAAAAAAAAAAAAATGTTTAACATAAATTATCACCTTGGCAATGAAAGTTGGTGACCAAATTAAAATGATGCCTCCTTAAAATTGACTACAAATAATCAATGTTAAATCAATCACAGAAATTGCGGTGTGGCAAGGAGATGTGATTATTTATTAAGATTGATCAAAGTATTCAAATTAATCAGCTTAAAAATAGTATTTGATTATAAAGCTTGTAACAGTTTAATCTGGCAATGCAAACAGTCAAAAAGGAGAGAGCCTTAAATCGAAACAATAAAATGTTTTAATTTGAGATTTATGATAGGACTTTAATGGTTTGTTACAATCGCATCAAAAAGAGATTTAAGTTTAAAATTGTCAGTATTCCTGTCACATGGGAGGAGGGAAGAAATACAAGGAATAGTGTACAGAGATATGAAGTAAAGAAGTTTGCAGAATGAGCGTTAAAGTTCAAAGCTTGTGATTGAGTCACCCAAACAACGTTACACACACTGAGTTCAAACACAAGGATCACCCTAACGCTGTGTGCTAACTGCTATTCTTCAAAGCCAGTGGTTTTACATAGGCTTAGCTTTAGCTAGTTTAGCTCTACCACTTGTTAGCGTTAGCTTTAGCTAGTTTAACTATCCCACTTGTTGTTTACAAAATGAGCGGGCGGACTGCGCCTGCGCAACGAAACTCTGCCCCGGAAAAGGTGTGTTAGGATATCCGGGTCGCAGCGTTTCTATGGCAACCACCAGCATTTCGGAATTGCAAAGCAAATAAGCACTATTTAGATTATTGTCTCAACTCGTTAGAGTGAGGCACATTTATCCACAGCTTTACTGCGATTAATACAACATATTTCACAGGTCTCGGCGGACCTTAATTCTGTGCTTGTCTGTTTAAACAACACCACAGCACATATGGACTCAGCCACACAATTTTAAGATCTCAAAATTTCTCCCATAAAGCAACGTGTGGGTGCTCGCGCTGAGCGCCACGTCTTAACTTCACTAACGTTAGCTTTAAGTGAATATTTGGTAAAAGAGCATTAGGTCGCGAGCCTAAAGATCTTAAACCGGGAGACAGCCAGCTTAGTTTCTTTTCACTCTGGAACACGCAGAGTAAAACACTAGCTGCAAGGCCTTTTGACAGAGAGGAAAAACAAGGAACACGCTCGTTTTTCTTCTTTTCTTTGTCTCAATTTCTAAAACTTTACTGCAGTTTAAATTCTTTACACAACAACTCAAAGTTACGCTTTCATTCATTCCAGACTGGCAGCCACAATAAAGCATACAGTACACAATAAACTGTTTCTCTGTCTCTGAACTATTTCTTCCGGATAAAAGAAAATAGAACAAATACCATATAGAATGACTTGTTTTATGTTCAAATAGTTAGATGTGTTCGCGTTTTATCTCCACCATCTGTAAGGATTTAATTAGCTCAAATTTATAATGATTCAAATAAGGAATCGAATCGAAAGATTCGAAACTTGATTAAATTGATTCAGAATTAATAGATTACACTTCTTAACCATTCATCCAGCAAAGTGGTCAATTCAGCATAATGTATTAACTCAAAAGGTTTATATTATGTTCCTGGCCAAGATCACAAATAAACCAAAATATTACGTTAGGAAATTTTAAAGCTGAGGTAGCTTGATCTAAACACAGATAGAACTTTGTGAACATAAAATTCAAGACACTTCTTTTAATGAAACAATGATTTATTGACTACTCTTAAGACACAACACTAATCTCTACTAAAACACAAATAAACACACACACACACACACATTCACACTCACACTCATACAGTTCCGGGGATGAGAAATTACTGAGTTGAGGAAAACCCCAAAGGTTCTAGTATCTTAACTAGTTCTTAGATCGCAACCTTAGAAAATCACAAAAGCAGAGACTTAGCTTTTAACTACTTAGGGAGTATTTTGCACCAGTTTCAGCGAAGTAAACAGAGATCTTGTTACTTGCGTTTGTGCCGGGAACGGGGGTTCCGGGGGCTCGTCTGAGCGAAAGTTCTGGTTGGTTGCTGGTCGATGACGTAGTTTGGGAAATCCCTCGACGTGGAGGAGTGGTTTTCTGGAGCCGATCTTTCGGTTGCCTGGTTACGCAGGTTGATGCGCTGGAAGTTCTTTTGAGTCGGCGTTGCGAGACTTGGAAAAGTTCGGCAGTCACGAAACTTCAGTTCTGTAGAGTTTTGATGGCACCGTTGCGTGCTTGGTCGAGTGGTCGAGCGCAGATGGAAAAGCACTCAAACCACAAGAGGCGAAAGGCGTGAGGCGAGAGCTGAGAGCTCTGAGTTCGCTGAGTTCTTGCTGAGTTCGCTTAGTTCGCTCCGTTCTGTTAGGAACATGAAGTTTTAAACGGGCCGCTAGGGCACGTCCCACGATGCTGGGATCCAATGGCATTGCTGAAGGGGCGGGTCACGCCACCCCCTTTTCGTCCTGTAATTCCTTCTGGTACGTAACTTATTAGGATATGGATTTCTCTGCAATTTTTGTTATTAACTTCAATAAACTATTTAAAGTATAAAAAGAAAGTATAACAAAGTATACACAATCATTTTCTCATTCATTCAGACAAACTGCATCCATCATGATATTTCATCGCATATTACCCCATGGTAAATTGCTTGCATGCTAAAACATTTGTCACTGCTAAAGGCATATAAATGCATAGATTAAACTCCAACGATCACATAAAACATATCGAGCATATAAATGAAAACATATGATACTGTTTATAAGCTGATTGTTTCTTAAAGATTGTCTCTGCAGTGTACGTATCTCTATTGAGAGACGGGGTGTTTTGGAATGTCAGGGGAGAGGGGGACAGGAAGTCCGAAAAACCATGTGAGTCACGCTGGACGCATCATGTGCCATGCCAGCTTTATTTCAGAAGACTGGAGGTTTGTTTCTTAGGTGCTTTGAGACAGAGAGCGTTTTCTTCTCTCTGGATGCGTAAGACGCAGATCTCGACAAAAGCGGTCCATACAATTAGCGTCTGGTGATTATCATGTGATGGTCATGTCTCAGCATTTTGACTGAGAAAGAGGGTCCTTTTGTTTCTTTGGAATATGGCCATTTCTGTTTTGTACGTTGTTCTGCAAGTTACAATCTTCTTGTACTCCTTTCGTGAGTTAATGTTAACGGGGCAGGCCGGGTCAAGACTAGTGAAGACTTGTAGACTAGCTGGCGTCTACCAGATGGTCATGTGCTGGTTGTGATTAATTTTATGGCTGGCTTGATTCTCTGCAGTTTGTGTGGTGCTCTGTTGATCGAGATCCTACACGACGGATGGGATCTGGCCGAAGCACAAGTGGTGTGTCGTCAGATGGGTTTTCCTGGAGCCATTTCAGCCATACCAGGAGGAACTTATGGAGAAGGTATGAACTCCTCAGTGCAGTTTGATTTATACACACTGGTCTTATATTTGAACACAAATTCTATTGTTTTTAGGATCTGGTCAAATCTGGCTGGATGAAATGAAGTGTAAAGGCTCTGAGAGCTCATTGTCTGATTGCAGCTTCAACGGCTGGGGTGTTACTGACTGCACTCATAAAGAGGATGCAGGAGTCGTCTGTGAGGCTGGTACGAGATTCAGCTAGTAGACATAATTGCATTTATTTCAGTTATTTAATCTGTTTTTATTACATTTTCTTTGCAGGTAAAAACATAACCAGCAATAGCCAGGTCTCTGTGGATTACAGTCTGGGTTTGTCTGATGATCTCGGTCTTCTGTTTGACAGTGGAGACGATTGTGATTTCAGCATTAATGTACGAGACCTCAGTGAAGAGGCAGAATTGACATTTTGTGTGCACCGTTTGATCCTCATGATTTATCCAGAACTAAACCTCACAAACAAATCTAAAAACCTCAGTTTGAATGTCAGCCAGACGTGCCATCCTCATGTCTCGGCTTTTCTCAGGTAACTTTCTGAAGTCACTTCACTTCACTTTACTGAATGTTGCAGAATTCTACTGACTATAAATGGGCATTAGACACAGTATCTGAACTGTCTTTGTGCAGGTATCTTTACACACGTCAGATTGAGGTTTCCATCACATCGGCTCAATGTCTCCATCTGCTGGCATTTATCTTTGGAGTGAAGAATCTTATGGAGGATGTCGGCAGGGTCTTCACTTTACTCATTTCCCAAGACAACACCTTCCAAACCCAGGTATCAATGTACGAGTACGCCGTCCACACAGGAGACTTTGTTCTGCAGGAGAATGTTCTTCAGTATCTCTCCTGGAATGGTGAGTTTCTCATAAGCTCTCCAGTGTGGAGCAGCATCTCCTTTCACATGATGGATGCTCTGCTGCAGCGCTCAGACCTGATTGTGATGAATGAAGCTTTACTTCTTAAAGCTCTGGAGAAGTGGATCCAAGACAAAGGTGATGAAATTAACTCAGAGCAACAGGTCAGCCTCCTGAATCACATTCGCTTCGCCTTGTTCCCAGTGGATGAATTGTATGAAATACAGTTTTCCTCAAATGCTGTCCAACAGAATCATGAGAAACTCTTCCTAACTGGTCTGCTCAAAGGTTTTCAGTTCAATGCTCTGGGCTTCTCTAAAATCAGGAATAAAATGGATAAAGTGAGTAATGAGTACCTACCCAGAATATATACTGGAGATGAGTGGAGTGTATTTATCAATGTTACTTCATTCAAACACCCAAACCGTGGCCAAAGTAACAGAATGCAAAGCTTTTCTACTCCTGCACACACTACTGCTCTTTACAGAAAGAAGAAGGTGCAGTGGAGAGCCCAGGTTTTTCTCACTGCTCAGGAGTGCTCTAACAGTGGTATTTCATGTCGTTCTTTTCCTGTTGCAAGATTCCTCGCTGATGGTTATCAGGACAGGTACGCTAGCAGCATTCGCTTCAGCAACAGATTGATTCTCAGCTGTAAGAATGAAAACAATGTCTTTCATGTCCAAGATTTCAAAAATCACAAAGCAGTGATTCCAACAAACAGCAGCATGGTCCTGCCAAACCCCTGTCCTGACGACTACAGTTTTAGATTTGTAGTGCGTCCCGAGTTTATCTGACGGCACAGAGTTTCATTTGGCTTCAGGTAGTTTACAGCCATTTCAGTTTAAGCCAATCTATTACATTCAGTCAAGTCTATTTCTACAATTCATATTATTAATTATTGAGTGATTTCCCTCTGAGTGATGTGGAACTGTTCATTTACCTATTTTAGCTATAAAAATGAAAGTGCATTTCAAAGATAAAAATATTTCTTCTGCTCTAAATGTTTGGTTGATTAAGGTACAATATAGCTTTGCCTTTAGGAATGTCCCCACAAAAATTTTGGAAAGAGGCTATTAAATGTATATAGGACTTGTTTAATACTAAGATTGCTTTCTATGAGTGTTTTTAATTATTTTAGCTATTAAAATGCTTAATTGTGAAAGTGCACTTCAAAATAATTATAATAAAAAAAAATCTTGCAGTAACTTTGTCAGTCTGATTCTTCATT